>NW_020955496.1:339210-606018 GCF_003031625.1 Empidonax traillii
TCCCTTCCTTCTTCCCGTTTTTCCTCTCTTCCTCCCCTGGCTTAGCCCCTGGCAGAGCAGCCCGAGCGTGCTCACAACACCCCCACCGCCAGTCACTTCAATTAGTGCCACATGAGAGGAGCTTCTGCCCAAAATCTGCTTAAGAAAGGGCCAGAGGGCAGGGCAATCGCCTTTGCTCAACAATGACCAGAAGCTGCTATAAATACACAAACAAAAGCACTGTCAAGGCCAGGAATGTCATAAATGTGATAAAAATTGTAAAGATCGGATGTATACCAAAAGTACAAAGGAAGAAAAAAAAAATTTTTTTTTAAAGAGACAAAGATTAAAAGCAGTTACCACTTCCCTACCCTCTCTCCCCAATACCTAACCTTGTAATATATTAAAAGTTGTGTATTTGTGGATGCCAAGCTATTGTGTTTTCGAGGTCTTGAGCAGCTCGCTCACTATCCCTTTGTGACAGCTGTTTGCTAATATTTATAGGTACTCAAGCCCTGTGCACCTTATATAACCAAGTAGACTGACCAGGGCTGGGCAGAGGTAGCTTCCAACCCCACCAGATATGGTGCATCACACAAATAGAAGGAGCGGTGACTTCTCTAAATTAAAAAAAGAATTTTCCAATACACCAATAAGTAAATCGAATACAGTACAGACTGGGGCACATTTGTTTCAAAACTGAGGGATTTAATCTAATTTGATTTAGACACATTTTACACTAACATATGCCACGTTGTGAGTAAGGAAGAAGCTCCAGCCTGAGGATTCTAACCGCAATGAGTTAGAGATGAAAACAAACAAAACGAAACCAAAACCCCCAAACAAATAAACCCCCACAACAAACAACAAACAAACAAAGCAAAGCAAAACACACTTGATCAAGCTGAGTGCCTCCACCAGCAGTGCCCACACCCTGACCTTCTACACCTCTTCACAGCCCTTCAGTTTGCACCGTTCTAGTAGCTGGATGACACTTGGCTCCAGCATGGGGAGGGCAGAGTGGGAGAGGGAGTGGTTTTGGGCCCATAAGGCTACTTGTAGACTCTGAAGTGCCTTTGAGATAGTGATTTCCAGTGTGTTGATGGCAGGATGACAACAACTAGGTTCGTCTGAGGGGAAGCCAGTAGTCACCGTCACCTAATTCCCTCCCCAGACATTCAAGAATGTAATCATTGCAAAGGGCGGGCACTCAGCTATGTCCCTCCAAGTCTCGTGCCTCAATGTTTATGTACAAATCTGTGTAAAAGTAGTTAATCCTATTGACTAACCTCATGCTCTTTTACAACAGATAAAAGCTGTCTGAAGTTAACCCTGTATTCCCACTGTTGCATTTCCACCAACTCAAGGATAAACTTCTACTACAAATAAATGTTATTTTTTCCATTTCATTCCTATGCCCTCCTTTGCTCATACTTGTTTGTCCTGGTGCAGCAAACGCTGCTTTCTCAGACGAAACGCATGCACATACAGACTTATCCCCAAAGCACCCTTATCCTCAAAGGATGTCCACAGAGGGGGTTTGTGGCTTTACTAATTCCCTGAATTTAAGCATGCACTCAACAAAAAGTGTACTTTTAGAAGATAATTTTAAGAAACACATTTAAAAGAGAGAATATTTAAGTGAAGCTCATGCAAAACTAAACCAAAAATTGCATGCACAGGCTCGCAAGAAGAAAACTGCCTGCAAGATTTCTAGGCTTCCTAGATTTAGCAGGGACAGAAATATTCTTTATTTCAACAAAGAGCTTTGAGTAACCCCGACTGCACAGTTGCAAAACAGTAACGTGAACACCAACATGAACAACACAGAGTGAGCATTGTCAGGCCAAAGCTGCCAGCCCATGGGTTGACAAAGCCCTCCCTGATGACAGTGTGGGGTGGTAGGGGGAGAGGGAAGCAGGCATGGTGCATGTCCATGTAGCCCAGCACAGCAGTCAGAGGTATGGCAGCCCATCCAGCTGAATTTCCAAGGTATCGCATGCAATGTGGCTGATAAACCCTGCCAGTTCCACCAACTGATCTTTACACAAGGTCCTGCTTTTACTTCAAGCAGGGCCAGGCTGAGTGTCCACAGCAGCGGTACAGACATGTTTTGCATTGCAAAGGAGTGGACAGAACCCTCGCTGGAGGAATAAAAAACCCAACATAATCCTCAACAACAAAAACCCCTCCAGGTAAGCAGTAAAAAGATTTTTAGAATAATGAGCTTACCTGGGAAAAACATGAGCTGTGACTTAAATAGCTGCATAGTTGTAACTGAATAACAAGACAGCAAAAATAAGTCACTTATGGAGTGAAATGCAAGACTGTGTGTATAGTACAAAAATCTAGCCAGCAAGGCAGATGAATAAATTGATGGAACTGAGCCACTGATGCCAGAAGTGTCAGAAAAATATCCTTGTCTCTGAATTTTGGTTGAGTTTTGTATCTTTCATTTCCTGGATCAGCTATCATTGCAGAGTTCAGAGAGGGCAAAAAAAAAAGGGTTATAAAAATAAAAAATATTTTCTCATTTGCCAAAAGGCCCTATCTGAGTTGATCTGTCTTGATCTGCTTGTCGTTGTGTTGCATGCTGCTTTCCAACACCAGCTTTTCCAACCTATGGAAAGAAATGGTGGAGGAATCTTGCAACCTTGCTTAAGGATGTAACATGAAGAAAACTGCATGTATGGAAATATGCCTCACAGAGAGGCATTCAGAAGGGCTGTCTTTGCAAGCTTGAAAGTATTCCAAATACCATTTCCTTTACAGATCAAAATTCTGTATTTGATGATAAATGTGAGAGACAGGTGATAGAAATCTCCATGAGCAATGTCCCAAAAATAAATTGCATAAAGAAAATATACTGTTTAGTTAGTAAACAATTTAGTGTATATTTGCAATTTGAAACTGTTTGCAAAGTATACCAGCAGTAGATCAGGCTAAGACTACTCGTTTTATAGAAAATTATGTATTACCTGGAAGTGCTCTAAGTTAACCTATTATGGAAATGGAAACCTGGATCACATGCACAGGGTCCTTGAATTTGACATAATTTTCTGGAGAAGCAAGCCTGTATATGAAAAGCTATCCTCAAGCACTGGTTGAAGTTTTCCCTTAAATACTGTTTTGTTTGATAAGTCAAAACTGACAACACCACCAAATCATCTAGTATTAGTGTTCTTTTCTTTACATGTCCCTGCCGTTGGACAAAAAATAATAATAGCTTATGCTATTCCTTAGCCTGAATAAAATGTTGCAGTTCCAGAGATAAAGACGTATTGAGCTGAGCAATTAAATAGCTAAATAAATGAATCAGCAGAGCAGAAGTGACAGATTTAATTACTGCTTAGAGCTAGGAAGGGGAACTAATTATGGGGTTCATGAACCACATGCCATTCTTTTCCTTAAGCATGTGGTTCGATTCTTCTGGATCAAACTCTGCAAATACAGTAGCACCACACACCAGTTTAAAAAAAGCAAAAAACAAATGGAGAGAAAAAAATCAAAAAGCTATCCAAAATTTGGAAATAAGGTCTAATCTTTGAAGAAAGAATAGCCCATGTTCAAGTGACTCCGAACCAAGAGTTACAGGAACTAGCTTTTAAATAGATAAACGCTAAAAGTCTAATTCTCAAAAAAAAATGAAAGCACAATGAAATATGTTAGATGTGAATAAACCAACGATTCCAACAGCTGTCCTAAGTGAGGCATAAAGCATAAAGCTCCATCAAGTGATTAGGAGCTCCATTCATCAGCAAGTATGTGTAGCTGGAAAGCCTGAGAGTGCTGTTTATCCTTGCTCTCTCCTGCTTTGGTCAGTCCACCACAGCAAGCAATACATCTAAAAAAGATGCTTTTGTGTCCACCAAGTACAAAACCACTAGTGGTGGAAAAACACTGCTCCTCGTTTTTTGCCTTCTGTCCCATTTTTCTATGTTGCATTTACTACACCATCCCAATTTTATTCTTGTTTGATACGACTGTCAATGCCAATTATTTGAGCTTCACATAAAACTCATGAGCCTCATGGTGTAGTCCCATAAACATAGAATTCTTTCCATCATTAGTGGGAGGGAGAACAGGGATAAAACCCCACGTGTATGGCATTTGAATCACATAATTCAATTAATTGCATAATTTTGGTGAGACAGACAAGTATCATTTCAAGGAAAACAACAAAAAAAAAAAAGGAAGAAAAACACTGGGCTATTTTTAAAAATTAATTAATGAAGATAAGAGAAGTCTTTTATTCATAGCCAGTTGTTTTCTAAAATTAAAATCTCAATATGATGTCTCTTTTAGCATCATTTTAAAAATCAACAAATTTGCCTCTTTTCCTAAAAATACTGTGAAGTGATAAATACCTTTGCACAGCTGACCTCATACACCATTCTGAAAAAAAATCAGACCTTTTACTCCACTGACTTTGAAAATTTTAAAAAAAGCAGAACATGATGCAAACAATAAAACATCTTATGGCTGGGAAGTATCTAAATCCATCCCAGCTATAGTCGTGTTCTCCTTCCACACCACCAGTAATTTTGTCAGAATGATAATAACTGTGTTCAAACCCAGAAATGTAGGCTGATCCCTTGGAAGGCTCACTGGACAATCACAAATGCCGTCATCATCCGAGATTACAACATCAGCTCTGCTTGACTGAAATTCTGTTCTCTGAAGGCAGCCAAAACCAAAGTCTATTGCCTCAATAAAGACCAAAATGAACTCTATCTTGAAAATCAGTGTCTGTGTTTCTGTATCAAGGGAGACTGTATCTACAAGAAACCAGGAACACTGTACATCCAAGATAAGATAAAACCAGGATTTTTTTTTTTTAATGGAATTATGGTATAGCTCTATAAAAGTGACATCCTTTGGCTGGAATTCCAGTGTAGTTAGATCAGAAGAAAATGCACTTTATACCTAGATGCACAGCAAAACAGAGAGGAGCTGATCCTCAAAAAAGACACAGTATCTGAAACATTAGGTACAAGTTGCATTAACACTCTTACCATATGAATTTTACAGCATCTGATATCTATGTCATTAAAGTGTGATGTCTATAGAATGTCACTGAGGTACCAGTGATCACGAACCTTGCTGAACACATGCACAACTGATATCTCATAATAGAGATTATGACTGTATAAATTACCTCAGTGGAGCGTGATGAGATGAAAAGGATCCTATGAGCAGGGGCAGCTAGTCAGCAGACTACTGGAGGACAAAGGGAGAATATACTCTTGGTGCACCACACTTCTGACCTCAAGAGGCAAAATCGGCAGGATTTCACTAATAATCACTGCCAGGCTCACATGGAAATAACCATTTAAGTATCTGTGGTGTCACTCTCAAGACAGGAAGTGATCAGTATTTGCATGTGCATCCAAAAGCACAGCCCCAAAGGCATACAGGCATTTAGCAATGGAAGCCATGCAGAAGTGAACTCACCACCTGGGAAGAAGTCTGTCTACAAATCCACAACCTTCTGCTCTCACTGCAGAGCGGTGTAAAAGAAATCCCTCATAGGATACTTGAAAGAGGAGCCATGGTTAAGTATAGGCTGGAAGTGAATTTGTCATTGTTTTATTTATACCCTTTTGCTCTCAATATTGCACTTGGATGTCCGCCCTTAAGTCTTGCTTAACATTACTTTGCAGTGTTTCACCACTCAGCTAGTCTGGTGCAGTGGAGAGACAAGATGAAACACAGTGAAATCAGTAGGTTATGAGCAGAAATCAAAGAAGTATGCACAGATTGTCTTGTGAAATGAATGTCTCCTCCAGCAGGGTCATAGAAGCCTAGAGATGGCAAGTATTTCCCTCCTATTTTCAAAGGGTCACTGGCTTGGGATGACTTTACTAGCAGGGAAAGGATTATCTGTAACAGGCATGAACTAATTCTTCTCCTGCATAAAGCAGCTGGCAAAGCAACATTCCACAGTTCTGGGTGAGCCTTGGGTTTCCAGGCTCCAACTCTCTGTTTGGTTGTTACAGGGAAGGCAGCAGGTAATTTTTCACTGGCATGGGGAGTGTGCCAGTTTATCAGAACTGCCCTTGGGAAGTTTGTGTGTGAAGGTTTACAAAAGAGTGACTAAGTTTACCAGTGGGTGTAAGAGGAGTTGCTGACACTGTGGGTTTTGTATAAAGTCTAAATAACATTTATACACTACTAAGCACAGAGCTAAAAATAATTTAAAGTTTCCCACCTTTTTCTTCTTCTCAAAGAAGCTTTTTTTTTTTTTGAGTGCCCTCTTCCATTTTCCTAATATTTTATCAAAGACTGGAAGCAACCATCCAGTCTTCACTGAGGACTAATATGAAGTCCAGTCAAGCTCCTTGACAATAATGACAACTGAAATAATAGAAGCCACTGTCCAACCCAAAAGCTTAAGTAAGCATCCGACCACAGTGCCCAAAGGGTTTTCACTGAGAAGGGCAAGGATATTTGCATACAAATGTCAGAGCTTGCTTACTCTTGGAAAAATAAGTTGCATCTGAGAAAAACCCCAGAATTATGTCAGAAATAGGAAGAGAAAGGAAGCCTGTGAACTTGCTAGAGTGCAGTCCTAGACCACGCCTGAGCAAAACTCACAGAATTCTCCTAGTGCAGTGGTATACCAAAGAGGAAGCAGCTGTAAGGAATATGAAATTAGGAGTGGAAAATCCGGTCCTCATGAGCCTCACAATACAGCTCTTGACCTAATATAGATGACAAAAAAAAGGGGTATAATATGTGATATGTCCATTGTGACACTTAAGAACAATTGTAGAAAAACAATTAATTAATTAAATAAAAAGCTATCTTGATTTGCAAAACCAGGGAAGCAGTTACATTCAAAAATTCTGCCACTTTGAAAAACATGAGGGAATAGCACAAGCACAGAATGGATCAAGAGAACAATTCACAAATCTAAAGGAATAGTTGAGTTCCGTTTCTTAAAGTCTGAAGTTTGCCAATCTGTAGGAACCAAGCTCCAGGGCACAAAAATCAGTCAGACAGTTGTGGAAGAGACTTCAGAAGTTTCACTTCCAGTCTCTATTTGGCTACTGAATTGATAATGTCTGGAAATTCCAGTGATAGAAGGTGTAGAAATTACCAAACCAAAAATCTCCAAAACACAAGGAAGTTGAAAAGTCAAAACTGAACCACCTATGTGGTTCAAATCTCAAATGCACACAGTGGATGGACTATCTATCCATCCATTCTGAATAAAAATGTTTTTATCATTGAACAATTCATTTCACAAAGAACCTGGGGTAGAAAAAGGAGAAACTGACAAAGCCAAGAGTGGAGAATAAAACAGTGATAATGTCATCTGCATTTTGAAATGGGTAACATGGTACATACAACATTGACACCAAGGACACTCCCCGAATTTCTAAATATAAGTAATACCATGATTATTCCTCATTTAAGACTGTAAACATTTTGCATGCCTTTTATTCTAGAACCAGCACAGGACTATTTGACAGCTCAGACACAACTGACAGTCAGTCCTCCTAAAATAACAGATGGGACAGGGCCACCCCTGCCTGCCACAGAAAAGTGGGGAATTGCAATGGAGAGATCTAGAGGATCCATGCTGCTAATCTGTCTGCCTCCAGGGACTGATGCTAGTCAGCTATCACAGCTGCTGGCACTGGGCATTCTACCAATAGTTTCCACCCCTGCTTTAGGGACAGCATCAGTTTCAGACAACCTGTTTTTCCCTGTCCTAATAAGGACAAAATTAGGGGGTGCAGATGTTAGGGGATGTGCACTTTGTGTTTCCAGGCGCCTGCTACCTTAAACAATTTCTGCTTTGCCTGTGCCCACTGCCAGCCTAGTTTGATGTTGGAAGCTGAGGAATCAATTTAATTTGGCTTCTTCTGCACTGTCAAAAGATTCAGCAAAAACCACATTCACTGGTGTCATAATGCTTCTGAGAGTCAGGGGCTTTAACCCTGAGCGTACAAAATCCACCTTGTGTCAGTCTTAATTCCGTCTCAAGGGTCATCAGTAAAAAATAGTTGTCAAAAAACCAAATAGTTCATCTCTAGTGATCATGCTGCTTGTATCTCTAATGATCATGCTGTGCTCTTCAAGTTCCTTATGGAAGGGTTTGATTGCAGGGAAATTGTTAACGTAAAAGACTACCGTGAGATATTTCAATATGCTGATGCAACATAAGAGTTATCAGTGTGTTAGGGAGGAGCTTGACAAGTTTGATCAGGAAACTACTGAAGAGCTGTAGAGTAAATTATAGATTTAAAATCAGGAACAGCTTTGAAATGTATATCGGCAGTTGTTCTTATTACAGGACTATCAGAACATGTGTTGCATCAATATTGGCAGATAACACTCAAATGTCAGTAAATATTAGTGTTTCCAGCTGGAATTATTAAAGCCTATTTGCTGCAGCATTTCTGACAGATTATACTATTGTTGGCCATCAGTGTAGCAACAACAGGAAAAAAAATGTAGAACAATAAGTTTGTTCAACATAAAATCATACCTCACTGTACCAGATGACTTTTTATATCCAGCTCTATATCACACTTCATTCCATATTTTTTTTTAACATTAAACTTTATGGAGGGAGAAATACTTCAGTGATGCTCACCAAATTCAGACCCCCTTCTCCACCTGCAGATTTTCACTGTGACCTCTTGAGATTCACTTTGTCTTTCAGCACCTTAGCTCCAAGAACATAAAATAATAACTTTATCCTACCTCACAGAGCTTCTACTAGTACAGCCCATTTAGATTCTGGAGCATTACAGCACTATGGGAGAAAAATGGTTTATCTAGTGCCATTTTATGTGTACATTTTCCTCTAAGCTTTTTTTTCAAAAAAAAATTAAATTTGTCTCTTGAGAATTTGTCTTTTCATTTTCTTTTTTAACTTCTGTCATCTTGTTTTGCTTTGTACTGTGTTGTGTCTCCTGGTATAGTCTTCTTCCTGCTTCAGTCACTTCTCTGTGTCAAATAACTGTGATGAGGTTTCTCTCAGTACTTCTTTTCTCCACTGTTGCATTCTTCTTATTTCTCTTATATTGACAGGCTCTCTAGATTGAAAATAGGTAAGTATTCCCAAACTTATTCACATCTTTGTATCTCCTTTCTTATTACTCTGAGCCTTTGCTTTGCTATCTGTGAACCATCTTGCTTCACCTCCTGAAGGAATTTTCTCCCTTTACAGAAATGAAGGAGAGCCTTACACCAGCAAGCATTCTTTGACATTAAGAAGAGTGACTGATCAGAGAACTTTTATTCAGAATACATGTAGACCTTTAGGAAAACACCTTAGAGGTAATGAGAGCTTCAGGGTAGGGATGGTATTTGCCTGAAATAAGCATTTCTGCAGTGCTCAGTGTAAAAAGTTGCTAATCTTGCGGAAGCCTTAAAGTTGCTACAGCTCAAACCCCGGGAGGCTTTACAGGTTAAATTTTACATCTTGGACCCAACTGGAAAAAAAATCAAAGCTGTTGCATGCACAAAACGTGGTTTATGGGCTGATCATAGCCCAGGTGCTGGTGGCTTCCCTCTGCTTATTCCCTTGTCCTTTTCAGTGGGTTCTCAAGACGTGCAAATCAGAACCAACCAGTTCTGTAATTTACCTTGATTTTAATAATTTGCCCTCAGAAAAATAAATTACTAGACATTGTTAAGCCTAGTTAAAAAATTATGCTTACAACTGCAACGCAACTTGGTCTTTCAAGAAAGAATACAGAATTCAGTAGAACTCCTAGAGTAAGAATAGATATGTTCTTTATATGTATAGTGACAGTAATTTTTGTATTTACTTCCCTTTCAGTGGCGTTAAGTGCATTTTAAAAGTTTGATAATTGCTCGGTTTGAAGAGGTAAGATATCTTCTCCTTGCAAATCTGGAGAAATGTTGAAGATGGCAATACATTGCTGGAAAGCCTTACCTTGTTACCACTCTAAACAGACCTAACATTTTTGTACAGAGCAGCAAGCTCAGGGAGAAATCAGCAACTCCCCTGGAGTGGCTCATAAGCAAAAGTTTGCAGGACTGAATCCTCCAAAGGCACTGACATGATCTGGTACCATACTTTGCTCCTTCAGTGTGCAGTGCTTGGCCACTGCCAGGATATACCCAGGAATCACATCTATATACACCTGAGTCTTTACAGGAGGTGGAGCCTGCCATCTGGAATCTGCTGATGAAATCTGGGCAGCTGCTCAAGGATGAAATTTGCCTCTAGTCTGGGGGATCTGCTCGTTACTCAAATCCCATCAAAGCATGTGGGAAGCTTTGCTGTCTCAGTCTTCCTCACTTTTGAGGTAGGACATGCACACACACATGCATATATATACATATATACCTCTGTCTATATCTGGGTATAATTTTTAGAAAACACACTATTTTATAATTTCAGAATACTTCTAGGAGTCAACTCAACTCTAAAGCAAGATGCACTGAGATCTTCAGTATTTCAGAGGTGATTATTTTGGTATGATCACTTTTTCGTTTGTCTGTGTAAGTTTTCCCCACCTGTTCTTTCTTTGTTCTGCTCCTTCTCTCTTATCCATATAGGGATATTCACACCAAACCTTCCTTTCTCTATTCATTTTTGCAAGTGTTTTCTCTGTGTTTTTATTTCCCCATGATTTGATTTTTATGAGCATTCCCTTTATGTTTTGAGTATCTTTTCTGAAGAGGCACTAAAGAGAGAGAAAGCAATTCAGAACAAAACAAACAAACAAACGACTTTAACTTCATGGAATCACAGAATGGCTTGGCTTGGAAGGGACCTTAATAATTGCCTAGTTCCAACTCCCCTGCTTTGGGCAGGGTCATCTTTCAATAGACAAGGTTGCTCAGAGCTCTATTCAGACTGTTCTCAAACACTTCCAGCAACGGGGCATCCACAACATGCTCTGGGCAAACTGTTCCACTGCCTCACCACTCTGACAGTGGAGAATTTTTTCCTAATATTTAATCTAAATATACCCTTTTTCATTTAATGTCAAGTAATTTTGGGGGAAAAGGCAGGGAATGTGGAAAGAGAAACTCTCAAGAGTTCTCTTTTTTTCTACACCATTTCAATACGCAGCACAGTAATGGTGATTATTAAAGTACTTCTGAAAGGGAAAGTTGTTCCCCAACCAGAAAAATAAAAAAGAATGTCAACTCTGGCAAGTTAAATTTAATAAGTCCAGTTAAAAAAAGAGTTTGAAGGGCATAAAACCAATATAAAATGTTTTTTAAGCACATTAGAAACAGGAATTCTGCTAGAAAGTCTTTAGGGCTGATAAGTAACTGGAGTATGAAAGGGGAACCCAAACAGGATCAGACTCTACCTCAGCAAAGTTAAAAGAAGTCTTTACAGAGGTGTTCACTATGGAACAGACTTTGGAGGTTTCCTGGCTGAAACTTTTCTTTACAGGGCACAAGTCCCTTAAAACTGGTTAGACAATAGGAATACATAGCAGAAAATTAAATAGTCACTCTTCACAATGCAGAGAGATTTCTAGATCAGTGTAGGGAGATGCACTGTTCATCATAGCCATCAGAAATTTGGATAAGGCTGAATAGTGAGGTGACAGAGAATCACACTAGATTATTTAGGGTAGTAAATGCCAAAGGTGACTGAAAATTTGCAGAATAATCTCAATGTGTGCTGGTGATAAAACTGGGGAGGAAAAGTAATGCTGATAAATATTGAAACTGGAATAAAAAAACCAGAGTCCTAACTATACATACTCGGCGATGGGCTCTAAGTGAGCTGCTACAACTCTGAAATATGGATACAGCAACTGGAGAAACTGTATACCATTCTGTGCAACCATCATCCTAAAGCAAAAGGATTATTATGAATTATTAGGAAAATGAAATGAAAGAGAGATTTTATGGTCACAAAGAAAATGAACCTTATCTTCTTAGCCCCAAGGGACTCACCTGAAGTAGAAAACATATAGACAAGGATGTATAGATAAGTAAGGTAATTAATGGTGAGGGACAGTATTTGTGTGAGAATCAATAAGCAGGTTGGGATAACTCAGTTTGGAAAACAGCTAGCTCAGAAAAACATGCCCAAACTGCTAACATCATGTGTCACACTGAGAAGGGTAAAACAGGGCTGACTATTCACCCTTACTAATAATACAAGAAGGAAAGAGCAGCAAATGAAATGTTGGCATATTGGATTAAAGCCTATAAAAGGGAATACACTTTTTAACTGACTGAATAATTAAGTTATAGAGTAAAGCATTAGAAGATATTGCAGATGTTAAAAGCCTGAATAGGCTCAAAAAGCAATGAAACAAATTCATGGGGCATCCCTCTCCCCTGTCTAACATTTATTAGAAACAAAGGTATAATTTCTAGCCAAGATCCCAAACTTCAGGCCAGGAAAGGCTGAGACAGTTACTGGGAAATGCATCCCCTAAAGCTGCCATCTTACACTCTTGAAATATATATTATCATATATGTTTAGAAAAATACACCATGTCTACTGGTTACACCCAACAGAACCATTTTCCTGCTTTTACCCTCAGGAGAGCTGTACTCTGAGCAGAAGATCCAGACAGTTCAATAAGAAGGCACAGGGCTGCCCAAACAACCACTAAGAACATGTGTCAGGACAGCAAAAGTGGGACAGAAGGCTTCTCATCTCATGCTGAGTGCTCTACAGCATCTGTACCCAAGCCTAAGTCCACTCTGGGCCTGGATATTAGCCTGGTACAGTCAGAAGTGATGATCACCACTCTGTCTGTCACCAAAGCCAGGCATCTATTTCATTTAGTTGTGTAGGTTTTCCTTGAAGGAGTTTTGGGATCATAAGAGGAAGGATAAAGTATTGCAAAGATTGGGAAAACTGCTGAAGAAAATGGTTTCCATTTCAAGCAGAAGAAAGAAACAAGACAGAAAAAAATATTGAAATATATTTAAGTTGGATTTTTCCAAGCTAGTAAATCACCCAAATTGACTATTTTTACACTGTGCTTGTTTACAAGGTCTACAGAACTCTTCACCTGTGTGGATTAAAAATGCTTCACTGATTTTTTTTTTTTTTTTGTTTATTTAATAAAAACCCACAATCTATTCTGGCATCCTGGTATACATGACCTCTCCAACAATATTTCCTAGCAGCAATGAGATACATTTCGGTAATAAAAATTATCTTCATTTTCACTGTTCTTTTTCTTCAAATACAGAGTGTCCCAGGATTATTGTTAAAATCATTAAAGCAGCCATTTAAGTAAGCAAAATGAAATTCTGTTGGAATTATCAGGATGGAAGATGTCTTTAGGGGTGATCTGGGCCCACTCAAACAAATTCAGCTTTGAGGTTACATCTAAGTTCAGGAGTTGCTCAGGGGCTTGCACAGACAACTTTGTCCTGTATCCAAGAATGCAGATGCCACAGACTCTCTGGGTACCTGTGCCAGTATTTGATACACACACACACACCCCAAGGCAGGAAAGATTTTTCTGATACTTAGACAAAATTTCCTGTGTTGCTACTTGTGACTGCTCCCTCTTGTACTGTTTTGGTGCCGTGCCTAGGAGAGTCTGACTTTATCTTATCTTATCTGTACATTGCCAATAGGTAGTTTAAAACAATTAGATTCCCCCCCTTATTCTCACCTTCAGTCAGAAAAAATGTGTTTCCGTCAGCTTCTCCATGTATGTTATGCCGTGTGCTCCAGGTACCTGGTGCTCCAGTATGTCAATCTCCATCTTGTACAGAGGATTCCAAAACAAGACCCAGTCCTCCAGGTAGGGTTTCACTAGTGCCAAGTAGAGGGCAAGCAAGAATCACTTGCAGGATGCACTGCTGACTCACGCTGGAGTTTTTGTTGTCTGTTGGGACCCCCTGGATGCTTTATGCAATGCTGCTCTGGAACCAGTTGGGGCCCAGCATGTCTTGCTGCATGGTCAGGAATTTGCATTTGCCTGTGCTCAACTTTGAAAAGTTTCTTCCAGATTAATTCTCCAGTTTGTTGAGAGTGCTTGGAATGACAGCCCTCCACTCTGGTGTATTAATTGATTCCCTAATCAGGTACCATCTATGAACTTCATTAGGGTGTATTTTGTTTCCAGTGAAGGCACAAATGAATGTCAGTACTGGTGTTGACTCCTGCTAGATGTAACTTCAGTACTGGTGTTGACTCCTGCTAGATGTAACTAGAAACCACTCATCAACTGGATTTCATACAGCTGATCACAACTCTTGGAGCCTCATGATGTGGCCAGGGGTGCATTCACCTGTAGTCCACTTCCCAAGTCCATGTCTCACCAATTTGGCTTACAGGCATACCTTGTAACAGGCCTTTCAAAGCCAGGGTAATTACCCAGTGCTCCTCCTTCACCCACCAAAGCAGCCATCTCCTCACAGCGAGCACTCAGACTGTTCAGCCACAATTTGCTGTTTGTGAATCTGTGCTATTCCC
Organism: Empidonax traillii; assembly: GCF_003031625.1. Lineage (NCBI taxonomy): Eukaryota > Metazoa > Chordata > Aves > Passeriformes > Tyrannidae > Empidonax > Empidonax traillii. Next base: position 353,600 of record NW_020955496.1, read on the forward strand.
ATTTGCCTTCTCATCCTCCAAGTGACTGGACATGGTTTTCAGAAGGGTTTTCTCCACAATCCTTGTGTAAACTGAAGGCAGCTTTATCAGCAAATAGTTTCCCAGGTCTGCTCACATGCATGTAACACTTGCCTGTTACCAGGCTTCACGAATCTCCCTTGATTCCTAGGGGCCTTTCGAAGAAGATACAAAGCAGTCCTTGCAGTGATGGTAGCCAGCTCTCTGCACATCCTTGGATACATCCTCTCGTCCTGTGGACCTGTGTATGCACAGTTTGCTTATTTGGTCACTAACTCAGTTTTCCCAGATTCTGCCTGGGAGATGTTGCCAGGAAAGACCAAAGAGAAGATGCTGAATTGCTCAGCCTCTTCTGTGTGCTTCATTACCAAATTTGCTGCCTTTTTTCACAGCCCCACATCTTCCTTAGACCTTCTTTTAATTCTACTTCTAGAAGTTCTTGTCACCATTCCCATTCCTCACCAATTTCAAATCTAGCTGAGCTCTGACTTTCCTAATTCCTTGTCTACATGACCACACAATTCTCTGCACTGCTCCTGAGTATCCCTCCCGCCTCCTCTGCCTTTTTGCACAGAAGACCAGGATGGAGCTCCCTTCCTGTCTGTTGTGCCTGTGTGACTGCCTGGGCTGTGGGATGGGCTAAGCCAGGGTCTTGGGAGGTTTTCCTCGGAGACCAGCATCCTCTCCAGGTCCCTTCCCCTTTCCCCTGTTCCCTTCAGGGCAGTCTCCCATGGGAACATGCCAAACAGTTACCAGAATGAGATATTAAACTCTCTGTTTTCATTTGCTGTTATCATTCTGAAAACTGTACAATTTTGCTAAAAGTACTTGTTCATTTCAGACAAAAGATTGTCAAAAATTCAAGTTTACTTAAAATCTAAAAAAAAAAAATTAAATGAAACTTTTTTCTCTATCAAAGTCAAATTAGATACAGCTGAATGTTTATAATGAACCATAGTCACTAAATCATATTAATTCGCTAAACTGAAACAAAAAGTAATGGAGTAGTGATGCTTAATGCTTATTGACTATAAATAATTTAGTAGATTATTTGTAATTTTAAATACTAATTTGTAAATAATGATCCGTGACTAAGTCTGACAATATGGCTGGAAAAGAAAATTAAGAAAGATTACAAAGAACCCCTCCCAGCTCAGCATTTCGCAAATTTTCTTGCTACCTGTGAACATCTGTTTCATTTTTCAGCAACCTTGCCTTGCCTCTTTTGCAACTCACAGCAGTGCCTAATTTAAACATTCTGTAATCATGCTTTTTAGTCCTAAATCACGAGGTTGTGAAATATGCAATTACTGCTTCTTTCAATTTATTCACAAAAGACAAGCAAGAGAGAGAATACCGTTTTTTTTCCTCCCACCTGTTATGCTAAGTGAAGCTGAATGAGTGTTTGACAGGTAAAAATATAAACGATGAACCTGAAAGTTAAAACACTATCAGAACTAAATCCATATACATTTGTGAGGGTTTGGGCAAGTTCCAGAAACTGACAGCATTTTACTTTTTCTCTGACATGTATAGTATGCTCAGAAAGCTTCTATTAAAATGCCACGTAATTAACCTAGGATACAAGGGATAAAATGCTGAAGAGAACAACTAAGATAATTTGTCATCAGGATTTTCATTAAAACCCTCAGTATTATAGGAATTAATTTCGGCAGTGCTTTCCCCTGATTACTGCCTGTCGGATTGGATACAGGCATCCAACAGGATATTTGAATGGGGAGCGTTTGCTCCCATTCCACATCAGCACTGCAAAGGTAAGTGGTTTATCTACATTGACTGTGATTCATCATCTGTATTTTAATATTGCAAAACCTGAAGACTTTGCTTGGATTTTAATGTCCCCTAGCATTGCTTTTTTGCAGTAATTGTTACACTGAAAATAGCTTTTCCTGACGCACACATTGCTGTCCCCATCTTGGACAGGGAGAAAGATCAATGTGCTTCAAAATCACAATAGTCATTAATTTGTTACTTTAGTTTCCCAGACATTATAGTTCACTACATATTGTTATATCACACAGGCACACAAACCTTATTGGTCACAGAAAGGAGGAAGCCAGCTCTGATTTCAGATTCTGAATTGTCCTACAACCTGTACAGGATATAGGCAGTGTTTCTTATCTAGCCTTCACATTTTTAATTTTTCAAAATTCTCCCCTTGTAAAGCAGACCACTTTAGAGTCTGCAACACATTTGAAAGTAATGATTAAACACTAATCCACTAACATACTGAAGTGGCACTTGAGAATTTGGCAGTATCACTTTAAATAATCTCTTAGCCTACTGATGGCTCTCTCAGTATTCCGTGTTTCCACACACAGCTGATGAATAAAATTATTTGAACTAATCTGTGCCTATACTTCACACAGTATTTCTTGCATGAAAAGCAAACAGTGGAGCCTGTATGCCTTAGACTAAGGAAACCGGTATGAAACATATAGTTTTTATAAATTTTAAAATTTCAGGTTTTATAACATTTTTTCCTCTAAGTTATCAAAAAGTATTTTTAGAAGCAATCTCACCGTAAATCTGAGAGTGCCATTTTGGACTCTATTACAGAAATTACTTTGGTCAATTTTGGCCAAAGCAATGCAGTTCAATGTCACACAGGGGGGCAGGGAGAGGGCAGCAAATGGAGAAATGAAGTTCATCCCTACATAAACGAGATATGCAACACTACTGAGGAACAACAAGCTGCAATATTGTACAGTGTCTTATAAAATCATGTTAAATATACACAGAAGTGATTGAATGTTGCCTTAAGTTGTTTTTGCTCATTGGCATGAATTTATATATATTCTCTGCAAAAAATTTCACTGAATAATGTCAGTGCTGCACCCAGCTGCCTATAAGGTGAGTAGGCAAAGTATTTTTAATGGCTTAAAAATTATTATGGGATCAAGATCTGCCTAGCTCCTTGAGTTGAAATGTGGCTAAAACCAAAGGACTAAGCTGTCAATTCTCCCTCTTTGAGAGGGGAAAACTAAGGGGGGGAGGGGGTGTCCTGGTCCTCAAACAGTATTTTAAACAAAAAAAGCAGCTTTTGCTAGCACTGTACTTTAAAATTTGGGGGGGTTCACTGATTTTCAATCCATTCCCAACTTTCCTGAGAGCTGTCCCTATATGCTACAGGTATTGGGTTCAAACCTGCTTTGCTTGCCTCTTCTGTTATAATCACATTATGAGATGACACATACATTCATCTGGTCATAAGGGAACGCTTAGAGAATTCAGGTTAAGAAGATGATTCAGTTGCCTTATTTAGATTAAAAATTCTTCTGAGTACCTGGCACATTAAGCCTTTCATTAAATAACAAAATGTGCCATCTCTCTTTCTTCTCCCTGTTCTCATTTTTCCATTAACAGTTTTCTGGCCCTTCTATCATTGCATGCTTCCCTTCTCCCAGTCTGTTGATCTCATTTCTCCTCTTTGCTACTCGTATAGTTACCCTTCCTCCTGTTCATCTTCACTCTTCCTATAGTCTCTGCTATGCTACTTCTACATAACACTGCCAGTCATTCACAGCCTCTCCTTTTATTCACATCAAGCCTCTTTTTATTTATGCTGTTCCTTTTCATGGAGCGTATACACAAGGCTGAAAAATAGCAGCTTTCAAATTTTCCAGTACTGCCTGTAGGGAAAATCTATGCTATCACATAGGATCTAAACCCAGTTTACAGCAATGTTGATTCACCAGGTGCCCTAGAAGCAAAGGGCCACCATTTCTTTTGATTGTCCTGTAACCTACAGAGCTATTCTAGCCAAGGACAGGTCCTTTAAGTAATATGCACTGCTGCAGCTCCATGGTAAACAGTAGGTCTTGCTCTTCCCTGAAACTCTTCCAGATTGCTGGATGCATATGTTGGGTCAAACTTCACAAAAATGTTTTTCCCCTCCTCTCCCAGTGCTACATTTGCCTTTTAAATTATTGAAGCTACTCATCAGAGCTAGTTCTGCTGGGCAAGGCCTGGGGCTTCAGAATACAATTATATCACAGGCATAAAAACATCTCTTTTCTGCCACAATAGAACCATAAAACGGAACCTGAAATAAAAAGTAGAAAATCTAGAGACAGAACATTAGATTTTTCCCTTTGATTTTTCTTCCTTAGATGTAAAACCCATCAAATAGGCCAGTATGTAGGCAACCTCTTATTTAACTAGAATTATGGCAATTGCACCTACTCCACGTGGAAACATATTAAGTAGTAACGGCTAGTTATTTCAGTGGACTCTTTTTTCAATCAATAGTTATAACTCCCAGATATCGATTATAACCCATATCTTTAAAAATATCAACAATTAATGCTAAAAGACTGAGTAGTTACTTAAATTACTTACAGTGGAAAACGTACACATTACAATAGCAGAATTATTCAAAGTTATATATATTCTACAACATAGAAAATCTATTAACACACAAATTACAAACTGCTTTGTGTTTCCAGTCAGGGGACCATGATAATCTGTGACTGGTAATCTGGAGCACAAATAAAGCTGTGAATTTGCTGTGCTAACGTGCCACCATCAATGTTCCTACATTTAGCATGTTTTCTGTAAATGAACTAGTCCAAGAGGAAAGTGGCTGGGTGATTCTTACTTTATGTACCAACTATAAGCCATTTTCAGAGGGGCTATATAAGGGTACTAATTTCTGTTCCTAATTCTCTCCGCTTAATTGACTTTAAAACTTTAGGTAATATCTGAACCAGGAATTTACAGGGAAATTAGGCCATCTGAATATGACCTTCTTCCCTCAACCCATTCTCTCAGCCTCTCCTCAAGGCCAAGGAATGGGTTGGGTTTTAAGGATAATCCAGCTACCAGGCATGTCCAAAAGTATGTCTAATGCATAAAGAGTGGTGAGAAGGACTTCCCCCAGATTCTGTCTCCAGTTCTGTCTGCAGGGAAACATACTGGCTACAGGGACATAACTTGCTGAAATTACCTTCATTATGCTTTCTCTTACCTTTCTTTGTGGATGATGCTGATAGCAGTCATGGATGACTCTGAAATCCCATCCTTGGAAAAGGCACAGAGAAGGACTTCCACACTACACTTTTGGAACGAATCTGTCTTGCTAGACTCTGGGTTATAATAAGTCTGAAAAAATTTCTGTTCACTATGTAAAACTAGAGCAACAGACACATGATTGTCAGCAGTGTGACAAAATACTCTTAAACCTCTGGCAATTCATGAAAGCCCCTAGCTTCTTAGTGCAATTAATGCTGCCTTCAATAAGGTCACAAGTATCACGGTCACAATTTCCATTAGCTTCAGTGAGAACTGCTCATGTAAACAAAATGTGGTCTTGGTACTCCTGAATGTAATTCTGCACTTACTGCTTCCTTGCTGGCAGACATCTCAGCACCTGAAGTCATCTAAGCAACATGGAGGCTTTGTTAACTCCAGGAAAACCTTGGAGTAACTTGAGGATTAGTTTGGTGGTTTGTTTATTTTTTTTCACTTTTTTTTTTCTTTCTTTCCCTTTTCCTTCCAGAAATCAGCGAAATTTCCAGGAATGGGCTAGAAGAACACTGATATGCTTTCCCATAAATCTTACAATAATCAGGGTAGGAATGCCACGGAGTTGTGGTCTCCTCTTTCACAGCAGGAATGTGAGGAAACTACAAAATATTGTAATATACACCAGTGTCGCTGTGAGTAGAATTTGACCCAAGGGACCTTTTTCTTAACTGAAAAATCAATAAATGTCAAACAATTATACTACAAGTAATTTTTTCCAGCACAACCTGTAATGAAATTATGCTTTAGATGTAAGGCTAATGCAAGCCATATTTTAGCCATGTTTTGGAATTAGCAAAAGAATTAGCAAAAGAATTATCCACTATCACCATGGCATAGCCTGAAATTTCCACATCCATGCTAAGGGTTTTGTTCTGCTAACAGGAGTCCTTACCTCCTAGAAATGGTTTGGGATAGAAGGGGAACAGGAGAAGGCTTTTGAAAGTTTAGTAAGAGTTCTGGTGGACACACTGAGCGCTAACAGCATGTGAGGCTTTGCAGTGGGCCCCTGAGAAGACCAACACGTCTCATTTGGTGTCTCATTTTTGGTATTTAAGTAATTCACCAGACTCTCTGAACAACTCAGAAGGAACTTTCTTACCTAATGCCCATGCGTATTTTGTGATCACACGTGGAGAAGGAGAGATGATCTATTTCTCTGTGTTCATAGTTTCACAGCACAAGATGTTTGGGCCAGACATCCTTCTTATTGTACAATGCCACATGAAACACTTCGTAGGGTTGCATGGGTTACTGTAGAATTAGGAGTTGTAATTTATGGCATCCAGCCCTGAGCACTGTGAGTCCTGAACTGGGTTACTGTGGCTTGAGCACTCACACACAAGCAGGGGTGAACGGTATGGACACTCATCCTCTGGCTTAGTTAATTGGGTTCCTCCAAGAAGAACATGAGTCCATAAATCTCTACAGCGAAGACATGCTCAGTGAGGAATTCAGGAGCTGACAAACAGCTGATTAGAAACATCCCATGGAGTGGCTAGTACATCCATGTGGAACCATATGTGGGCACAGCAGGGTAAAGCCAGTGTCATCCTCTGCCACGGGTTATATTAGCATCTATGTTGGAATGCTTTGCTCCAGAAAACCTATTAAATATCCCCATTCAAAATACATATGAGCAAACATTACATAGAGGCGTATTTTTATGACCTTAATGCAGGGTGGTTTTTCAGTGTGCCTTGGCATTTCATAATGCTATCTGACTACTTTCCCAAAAGAATAAGAACAATACAGAAATAAGTCGTCTTGCTAAAGGTACAGTGATCACGAAGGAAAGAAAACATAAAATCCAGACACATAATGCTTGGGGTGTTTCCTGGCCTAAACTGTGGTTCACCTCATGTGCAATTAACCTTCATTCACAGAAAGGGTGATTAAACATTGGAATGGGCTGCCCAGGGAGATGGCGGAGTCACCATGGCACTGGACATGGCACTTTGTGCCATGGTCTGGTTGACATGGTGGCGTTCAGACATAGGATGGATTCGATGATCTCAGAAGTCTTTCCTAACATACTTTGTTCTGTGATTCTGTGATTCTGTGGATATAGAAGACAGCTAAGGAATATCTAATAACTTGGAAGACAGTTAATGATAATCATAAAATAAAATACTGAAATTACTATTTAATTCCTATTCTCTGGCAGAAATTATGATGCTGGTTATTGCTGGCCTTTTGTGCTTCAATGAAAGTCTTTAAAATATCACCTCTGACTTGACTGATGTGCTTTTGAAGTAGTTTCTTGAATCAGAGTATCGCTACTACCAGTTAACTAGAGTTCCTTTCAGATTTCCTGGATTTTGTAATAACAAGGTTTCTTTCCTAATGTTTTCTTCTTTCCTGTGGCCAGGATTTTGAAATGCTACACTGCATTTTTTCAAGGGCACAGGGTTCCTCTCAGTGTTTTTACTTAAACTCCCTTATTTAAGAAAAAAAAAACCACTGGGATTAATTAATTCTCATATGTAACTTCCAAGTTGAGAAACCGCATTTCTTCTCCTGCTTCTTCTGTTAATTCTACTAATAAAGGTTATTGTAATCTACTGATAGAGAATTTAAACAGCAATTTTGTTGGTGATACACATCACAGCAGAGAATAGATCTTCCTATTGTGGCACTGGTGCTGCCATCCTTCCACAATAAGTACACAACAAGGCAGACTGTACACTAGGTGTTGCAGCAACAGGCTTTTGACTGAGGACAGAGACAAATGAATCCTGTTCAGCATCCTCAGGTGTCCAGGCCATGTTATCTTCTCCATATACCTAATTTTTTCTTCTTAAGGAATGATCAAGGATTTCCTAGTAAATTAGCAAGCTGAACTCTTCAAACTCCTTAGGCCTTTCCTTAGCTGGGATTATGGAGCATTAGCTGTCTGCTGCCAGGTTAAACTCTGTGAGCTGCTGAGAGCACCTCCTAATCAACTGCTGTGTTTCTAACTAGCTGACTTAGAAACAGCCTTGTAGTCTAAATCAAAGGTTTGTCTCCTGTGTAGCAAAGGTTTGACACATCCTCATTGCCCTCTATTTACTTAAATAAATGAACAGTCAATTAATGTGAAGTAGAGCAAAACCAACCTCAAAAGGCAGGTGTAAGCCAGCTTCAGACTTTGGCGGGGGGGGGAACCATGAATGAATACCTAAATATCAGTGTGAACAAAAATATTTGCATATTGGTTTACTTATCAGTGTATGCTTAGCATCACACCTGAATGCAAGTGTGTTGGACCCAACCATGCTACAGCCACTTCTGCTGCCTTCTTTGGTGTTTAAAGTGGTTCTGACTTTGGGAATAGCAAACACTCACTTTGCACACATCATTACTCTGGTTTCACAACATTACTCCTCCCTTTTTTTCACACTCTGCCCCACAGCTGTGCTAGTGGAGGGGTTTGTATGACCACTCTCTAAAATGTACGAGGTAAAACGAGCTGGTTTAAGTGGTGTGAACTGTGTATCTGAACTGGCTTGGCTGAGTTTGCAAGTTTCAGGCTGAGGAGCAATCATGCAAGCCACTCCACTGCCAGCTGCTGGGTGCCAATAACAGTGGAAAGCAGGAATGTCTTTAAGCAGAACTGCTGGAGCCTAGAGGATGCCATCCCTCTGCAGCTGTAATACTTCTGCCTCAGTGTCCCTTAGGTATGGGAAAGACTAACCCCAGGAAAAGCTTCTATTAGTATCTGGGAAAAAAAAATTACAGTATGTTACTTCTATCAGCTTAATATAGGCTAAACTTGAAAAAAAACCCCAACAAAACAACAATAACAACGAAAACAAACAAACAAAAAACAGCTAGTAAATCAGAAAACTCTTTTAAGTATAGAAAGCAAAAATTTCTTGTACCCAAAACCAACACTTATCTGTGGTATAAGTGCACTGACTTAGGCTTTTTCCTAGCTTTTGTCATTGAAGATCTCCAAACTCATAAAACCTTCAAATTTCAAGAGCTAAATCTAACCCCAGATGTTGTTTCTGTGCTGGCAAAAGTTTTCAGCAAAGATTTACTTCAGAGAAAACACCATTACTAGTACTTAATCTGTGTGTCTATGTAGAATTTACAGGCTAAAGCATCAAGCAAATGGCATGTCTTAAAATCCAGTTGTGGTTTGATGGGCACTTTTCTCTGGCCTAACTGAACTGAGTCTCCCTTCCCCATGATGCGCATTTAGTTACACTGGAGCAATGATTTGGAGGCTACACTGCAAACCAGATGAGTACATTGCTCTGCTTTATAAGGGACCTTGAGAAAAAGAGAAAGGAGATGGGTAATATTCCAAGGTTGCTAGCACAGTTCAGTGTTCAGTCCTACAAAAAAGTATGCCAGCACAAAGGGAAGGAAAGGGGCAGAAATAGGTGGGAGGTTGTGGACAGGGGTGGGAGATACTTCAATTTTTCCACCAAAAATTAGGCACATAGAAGTCTAAAATGGTGTCAAGCATGAGTTATGCGCCCCACTCAGAATCGCCAATTAGCATATATTAATTAATACTAAGATACACATAAATTAAATAATGTTCAGGTAAGTATTAAACATGCTAAAGAAATAATATTAGAAACCTTGGTTTAATAGTCCTTTAAAACTTTAATCAAGTGAAACTAAAATGCAGGTATTTATAATGTATTTGTATTTTAACACTTTTAAAGAACTTCACTTAAAAATACAGTATGCATTCTTATGCAGGAAAACAGTCACTTGCCATTCGGTGTGATTCCTCTGTTGCATTTGGAAGGAACTGTGGCATGGTATCATGGATACATGTTTTCATTCTAATAGACACACAGTAAAGCTTCCAGAATAAATAAAAAAAAAAACCCAACAACTCCATTGGAAATCAAAGAAAATCACCTACTTGCTACGGCCTGCCTCTGACCCCAGACACAATGATTAGCACAGTAACTGCACTTATCTTACAGATATGGGGTATGGACTTAAAGCAGTGGCCACCAAAGCACACATATTAAATGTAGATAGAGTATTCAAGCACCGGAGACTCTCAGCTACTAAACTGCTCAGGGTTACTTATGCAAGACCTCATCATTTTTTGCAAACACACAACATGCACTGACAGTCAAAAGCTGTGTTAATCTAACACTGAATTACAGGCAGTTTTACCTTCTGGACTTTACATCAAGGGGTGAGGGTGACCCCTCCCCTCCACCCCCCCAGGATGACTCATTGTCGTGAGAAGCTGCATTCTAAAGGTCTCATCATCAGTGTAAAGCTGCCATAAGAGCCGCAATCATGACTGCAACTTTTTATATGTGATGGTTTAAAAACAATAAGTCTGACCTAAAGGAATTACACACTTGAAACTTGCCTGCTTCTCCCAAGTATTCTGGTCTACACCAGAAAAAAAACAATGCCCCTACCCTACAAACCCACCTCTCTCATCCAATGGGTGTTTAAAATTAGAAAAAGCAGTTTGAAATCAGGAAAAATCTATTTATAGAGAAAAGAAGAAAATCACACATAAACTTTTTTTAAACATTGAATTGTGAATGAATACGAGAAAACTATGAATTGTAATTAAAGTTGCACCTCTTTTTATTTTCTAGAGCAAAACCAAAATTAGCTAAGTGCCTGTATTTAATTCTTTCGGCAAAGCTTTAGGACTGGATCTTTATGTCTCAGCCTTACTCAAAGAAAAGTTAAGTTCTTCCAGGGTTAAAGCTAAATGAAATTGATGTTTTATCAGAGAACCACATATATGGCTTACTTTTAAAAGGAGCGATTGGAACTACAAGTGCAACAGATTGACATACTGCCTTTTATCATTTGGTGGGCAGTGTTGCAGAACAGTGCAGAAAATTGTGTGTTCCAGTCAGCTGCAGAGGAGTGGTTGTACATATTTTATATACTAATAAGACATTTGGACAAATATCTTAATGAGAGAAGCAGTAACTGAAATAGTACCAGGCACTAATATATATGTGAATATACACTGTAGCTTTTGTTTTATCAAATAACAGTTAAACAAGTAAATTTTTAATTTTTCTTTTTGTTCCCAAGTATTTAATGACAAGCACAGCTTTAGAAAATCTCCCTTGTCCTTGTGGACTCTAATTTCTCATGCAGAATGCGTGTATCGAGATTTTAATATTAAATAGTTTACTCACAGCACTTTCATTCAGACTCACACGCTAGTTTTCCTCCTTCATAAAAAGGTATTTTTGGATACATAACTGAAGAGCCAATCCACAAAGTTGACTTCCAAATGCAGCAGCTGAGCACAGCACACAGTACTGAGTTATCCCTCTTGATACACTCAGAGGAACGCATGGGTAACACTCGGCACCTCGTTCTGAGCATAACGGGAAATGCCATCCACACCAACAAGGCTGGAAAAACCTTTTTCCTGATTGGCTGCTCATCCCAAACTGCCTGGCAGAGGTTTGAAATATGCAATGCAGGGAAGTGATATTCTGTGGCATTCATTCAATTTACCTGCACTACACTCCAGGGAGCCATGCTATTAAACAACAGCTCCAGTGGGTCAATAAAGTTAACTTAATTAAATTGCTTTTCCTCCCACTCTTCCAACTAGCAAGATTTAGGGCACAGGGACACAGCACTGCTTGTAAATAAAAGGATGATTTAGCTAATCATTTGCTGAAGAAAGACATATTTTTGTCAATAATTCTATGCACAAAGCAGAGAGCTAGTTTAAATTAAAACAACCATGTAGGATAAGGGGAGAGACAATGCCTACTATTGAAGGGCTATGAATATTTTTCAAGGAGTGTCAATTAAATCCACTATTTAAAAGTTAAATCTCAGTGATTGTGCTCTTTACTCCATAAGACTGAAATTACAATTGCTGAAGTGTAATGTTATAAAACATACTATCATTATTGCAAGCATAATGAATACACATTCCTAATTTGCTGGAGACCAATCTAGTCCCTTTTTGGTCATTTTGATATGTACACTCTCACTGCCTTATGAGAGTCATGTTTTAGGAGTCTCTAGTCTGTTCTTTTCTACGGCAGTACCTGGAGAATATAATTAAGTATAAAAAACATTACAGTTAAGCCAAAGTTCAGAGATTGTTTGCACCTTTACCATACTTTCAAATCCTCAGTCTGAAACCTCTATGGCTCCTTGTCTATGTGAGGTTTGGTGTTTTGAAAGGCTACAATTAAACTGATGTAGCTGTTTTGCAAAACAGTATTTAGCTATTCGTATTCCTTATTCCTGAGAAACTCTGCTACTTGCTCACTCAGAACACAGACCTGCATTTTGGCTGAAGTGTCCCCTGTGTTACATGTGCACCCTCTGCTCTGTCTCTGGAGTGTTTCCAGCTTTGCCCCAAATCTCCCTTTGCAGGCACTGAGTAAAAGCATGCCGAGCACTGGAAGCTAGACTCTCTAAAGGTTTCTTCTGAGCTGTTTATATCCTATTCCCTCTGAGACTTTACCTGCAAGTAATGAGTAATTTTTGTTTCTTTTCTTAAAGTATCTTTTCTGTTTCCTATGAATAGCAAGATCTTGGAGCTGGTCTGAGCTCTTAAAAGCAAGTGAAGAGAGAGGGATGCTTGTAAAGGCACATAGACACAGTTTAATTTAGGAAGTATGAAAATATAAGCAGAAAAAGGTCCCCTTATGCCCTCGCAGCCATTTCTTCCAGTACAGGCCATCTCTTCATAAACCTTTCTGCCATGTGGTCTGAAGCTGTCCTTTTATTTCAAGCTCTAATCCTCCTCCAGTGTTAGGCTTGTTGCTCTTTGTTCTACTCTGACTCAAACCATCCAGTGCAGCTGAAGGTCCCTGATCACAAACCAGTGAAATCACCAAGTTGAGTAGCCTTATGACAGAATCCCGTCTGCATTTCAAGCTGGTTATTTAGTATCTTATTTCTTCACAGCACAAGCTGGAATGGCAGCAGCTTCCTGCTCATCCTTTCCCAGTATCACAGAAAGAAGCCCAGGCAGAGAATTATTCACATGGATTTGAATGTCACTCCATAAGAACTACTGCTGAATACCATAAGAAAAAACTAAAATGAAACATATTATTTACTGTGATTGGAAGTGTCAGAATTTAGTTGGAATGAACAGCCCTTCAACTGCTTCCCATTACTTACTTACTGCAGGATATGTTACTTCATCAATGCCTTGTCAAAGTCAGGAGTCTACAAAGAAAAGTGTGTATACAAATGTGAATGTTAAATGCCTAGACTGAGAAATTTTATATAAAACTAAAAATTTCCTATCTAGGGAACATTATCTCAAAGAGGCTGAATTAATTTAAATTAATGACACAATGCAGTAGAAAGGTGATGCTGGGTGCTGTAGGGTGAGATTCAGTATGGCTGGTGGGATTGCCCATCCCTCTCTTCCCACAATTTCTGCAGCACCCAGGGGTTACACACTTGACCTCCAGGAGGGGAGGGTGATACTCAGCTGCTCCCAGTGCACTTTGCCACTGATGAATCCCAGCCTCAGAGGAAGAAAGCTCTATTCACAGCGTCCAGAAGTGACAGGAAGGGGAGGCAGATCTCTCTTGTAGGACAACAGTGACCTTTTGGCTAGACTGAATACACTGAATAAGACTCTTCTGGAAGTAGAAGGATGAAGGAAAGGGAAGTTTCTATTATAAAACAAATAGAACTGAAATGGAAATATTTTTTTTAAACCACTTTTACTCCATATGGCAGCATAAAATAATAATTCAATGTTATTGTCATTATATTCACGTATTTTCTTTTCCTTTTTTTCCCCTCTATTCCCCAAGGTTTATGAAACTGATAGGCCAGAATGCAGACACTCTCCACTTCTATTGCAATATATGTATCTCAGTGAACACTGCAACCATTAGCAAGAAAAAAAACAAAAAAAAAAGGAAGGCAGTTTTCTTAGGATAATTAAATGGCTTAGTTCCTTCCTAATGACCTGTATTGACTGTATTTCTGGCTTTTTGCTCATTTCCACCCTGACAAGACAGGGAATGTGTGCTTAATAAGCGTTGTTATCTTTTAACTGGTTATTACTCTTACAATACAAAAATACTATTCATGTTGAGCTACATAATAATGTGTTTAAGCCAAACTGTTCTTAAGCTGGACTGAGTCTGCCCTGTCATATCAGAATGGGAGAATCATAGTTTGGAAGTGACACTCCTCCTTAAAAAGACACTAAACACTCACTCTCTGCCCCAAATTGTTTGGACTGTCAGGAATTTGCGGCCCTTTGCCAGAGCCCCAGGAGGAGCTGCTGTAGGCAGGGTGTCACAGACATACACCATAGCCCCAGGGATCCCAGCTGCAGCAACATCGATTTCTTCTATTTTTAATGTTGTAGGTGATGCAGCACTGTTCTTCAGCCAAAGGACTGAGACAGGCACACTGACCCTGCAGACCTCGTCATCGCAGACTCCCGTGCTCACTGGGAGGGCTGCCATGGGACATCCATGATTTGTGCCTACTGGAGGAGGCTTTAAGGCTCAGCTCCCTCTGCCTGCTGGGGAGCAGCAGCAGAGCAGCAGGGTCAGCAGCCTGCCTGTGTGTTGTAAAGAGCAGAGACCACTTTCTCCACTTACAGAAATGAGGACTGAAGTTCACGGTGATCCTGCCTACCTTTTGGTGCTTAACCAAAACTCATGATTCAGGAGAACAGTTGCCTTTGGCCAGCAACAGAGAGCAATAGACATGTTGCAAGGCTCACTCAGATCTTCTATGGACCACGATTGCTCAAGGTCTTGCCCTGCCATCACTCCTTCTCTAAGTTAACTAGAAGAGCCTGAGATGAAGGTACCCCTAAACTTAGGACACTAAGATGCCAGAAGTTAGACAGACAGGTGTTCATGGGATCTTTGAGGAATGAGAATCTGTGAGGATGAGAGAAGTGACTACAGCACCCAACACCCCAACAGGACCTGCCCACTTACCTCCTCCTGTTGCCCTGAGCATCCCTGCAGAGGGTCTCCTCAAATGGGACCCTTGTGTATTTAACTGCAGCTCAGGCTGCTTCACTTGCCCTGATTAGCTTGATCCCTTTCACCCAGATACTACTTGGCCACAGCAAAAATGCTCTCCTGGGTCAGGCCTGGGGCCACAGACACTGGGAATGAGGGGAGAGCTGTGAAGAGCTTCCCACTGCTGCAGGGGGTGAAGCTGTTGCCTGTGGGTTCAGCATCAGGGGGCAACGACAGACAATACCTGCTCTGGCACCAAGTCTTGAGTGGAAAGGTAGTCCTTGAATACAGTTTGAACACGTCAACTGCAGTGAATTTTTGTGTCCAGTGCCACTGATATTTCTTGCCTGATCAGAGGCTCCCTAAAATTGAGTTCTCCATTCAGATGTCCCCTCTGCTGCCCTCCAAAGCAGGCTACTGTGACCCTTCATATTCACTCTTGCATTCACCTGCAAATCTCTGAATTAGCAAAGACAAGTGTCACAGGTGCTCAACATCTCCTGTGACCAAGATTTTTATTTGTTATACCTGTCAGTCAGTGACTGCTCTATCTCACTGTGGACAGGCATATTCCATCCTGCTGATGTCAAAAGCATATCCATCCATTCAGCAATGCTCTATGCTGAGCAATTGCCATTGCACGGGGACAAAAGATTGTGATCAGCAGCATTTGTCTACATAATTGCACTTGTTTCTGGACAACTACTGGGTAAGAGGCTAACATTTTTTACTTACAGTCATTCCACATTCGTCTGAATTTTCCTGTGCCTTTTCCTACAACAAACATTTTGATGCTACTTGGCTTCATACTACAGAAGGTATACCAGAAACCTGAGAAAAAATGTCTGAAAGGAAATCCATTACACTCAATTGAACAAAATTTTACATTAAGGAGCTGGAGTAGTGCCTCAGATTCAAGGTGTATTTCTAGGAAAAAAGAAAGACCCTTTTTTCCTCATATTGTGTAGCTATCAACCAGAATTCAAATATACTTGCCTGGATGTTATCTTGTCTTTAAAAACTGAAAACAAAATATATGTTCTCTTTATATCCTATGTCCATGTAGTCTGGTTCTGAAATTCCCTAAATGAGAAATAATGTTTGTTTTCTTTATGATAAGAATTCTTTTTATTTACATAAGATAATGCATTTAGTATTTTGCTTTTTTGTTATGCTTATTAAATAAACAAATCAACATCTAAGTTTAATAGAGTTGTTGCCTTAGGCAAGCCACTGTTTTACTTCCTTAACACCTGAAGGCTTTCCAAATAGCCATGTGAAGTAGAGCTGCTTGCTTCATTTCTCATTGTTTTGCAGGCAGCCTGCATAGAAAGTCATGCATTATTTTTTGATACAAGAATGGATTTTGCTCAAATTATTTTTCTTTTTTTTTAACCACATGCATTTTTTTCAAATTAAATATGTATTTTTATTTTAAATTATCTGTTTATTTAAAATACGATCATTTAAAAATAAACATGAAATTTTAACAATGTGCTGTCAAACTTCTTAAATTCAATAACTTGATTTGCATTAAATATTATGCAGTATTCATGTATTATGTATCTGATGATAAAAATTAGCTGACCATCAAACCACTGATCTGGGAGAGTTTAAGTAACTGGAGAAAACAGCCTCTGACAGAAGTGCTTAGTCCAGTTGTGATATCTGTAGCTTCCTCTTCAGGTTCAGAGAAGGAATTTTCTTCACTTTATTCAGGTTAGCTTTATGCAATATCTAGTTCATGCAAAGCTATCTCTTGAGAGCTGATAAAGGCAGAAAATCTTACTTTCTACTGTAGGTAAAAGCTCCATGGCATAGATTGAAATCTGCTAATTCAAAAATCTTGCAGGGCACAGTAAAGAAAGAAGCACATTGTTCTGTTTACTCAGTAGAAAGAATAGCTAATTTGACTAATAAATCACTTTAATATAAGTAAAAAATAAATAAATATGAAGTAAATGTGAAATGTCATTCATTGGTTTATAAGATAAAAAGTAAATATCAATAATCTGAATAAGTATATCAGGAACTTTTATGTAATGCTCTAAATGTGACTCGATATAGCTCCACCTTTACCAACAGATGGACCTAATATAAACAAAGTAGCAGCCAAAATAATCTGTTGTATGACTTTCTCATGACAGTGGAACAGGATTGATTATAGTGATCAAAGACTTTTCACCCATCACCATTTAGACCATGGGAATTATGCTGCCAGTCAACGATACAGTAAGCAGGAAGAGCATGATGTAAAGAAGTATATGATACTCTTTTTGGATAATTATGTACTTCCCAGTCTAGATTATCAAACAAGTGAGGTCAGCCACCATATTATTTACTGCTACACTGTAAAATCAAAATACTTGAATGATACCAACTGAGAGGAACAAATCCTGTTCCAAAAAACTAATTAAAAAGTAAATGCACAAAAGAAATACAGAGTGATTGATGATTTCTTCTGACCCTTTCTGTTTATTTTCAACATTCTTTCCTGCAACAGGGGCACCAAAACACAGCCTACTAGCATCAGTTTCACCAACGTCAGACTCACAACCAAAGCAGCAACCCCTGTTCTATGTTACCAATTTTCTTGCTCAAGTTGCTTATCTGCTGTGATTCCTGAAACGTTTCCCTCAAAGATTAGGACCCCCTAGAATACAATTCCTCTTGCTCTCAATGAAGCAAGTATTCTTCAGCTTTAACTCAGTATGTTGCTACACATATATGGACTGAGGTTACCAAGCAACCCAGATTGCTTGATAGAGCAAGCTGTCCGGACTCTTAGTATCCTTTGCAAATTTCATTGACAATGATATTCTGTCAGCTTCCAGGTTGTCTGAAAAATACTGAAAATGCCTAATTGTGAATGTCATTAAAACCTTCTGCAAAAACTCTCCCTCAATTACGGCTTCTCTTGTCCAGTATTTTCTGTGATGTGCTCATTTAACATGTGCTCCACTGATATTGTGTAGAGTTCATGTTTTAACATTGAATAGATGGAAGCAAACTCTAATAAATACTTTGCTGAGAATACTGTAGAGCTAATGTAGCTGTGGCTGGGGGTGAGGAATTTATGTTCCAGTATTACTTAGTAGAAGAGGGGATTGACCCTGTGACTATTACAATGCTGTACTACAAAATAAAAGGAGATTTGACCACCATTACTTCTACCTATGCTGTGAATCTGCTTATCTTTCTCTTTTGTGTTTGTGGCATCTTCCTCAAAACACAGTGCTGCTAATGAAAATCAGTCAGTCTGTCTAAATAGAAAGGGAGCCTCTTCCTTGAAATCTGCCCCCCCTCCTACTCCATCCATCTCAAAATGAAACCCTCCCTTTTCTCCACTCAGATTGACTCATTATTTATTATTTATTTCCTGGGTTGATGAACTGATAAATCAGTTTCATGCAGAGTCTTGACAAGCTTAATGCCACAGAGATTCAGTAATTCAATTATTAGGCTTGAATTCATCGTGTCAAACAGCCTGAACTTCCTTACGGTCTGCTTTTCATGGCAAACACAACACAGCTTCAAAACTGCATCTTAGAGACAAATCCAAGAAGAATTGAAGCTGTTGGCTCTAGCGTGTCCATTCTCCTAGTAAAATCCAAGTGAATAGTCAATTAGGTATTTATAGAAGCTTGTGTTGTTATACATATCTCTGACATGTTATGGTCCAGATAGGAAAGTGAACCACACAGGAGGGCAGACAGGTAGATCACTTAGTAGCAAGTGATATATTCAGTACATCTGCTTTCTGAGGAGAAAGAAATCAAAGTCATGACCCTGTGATCCTGTCAGAACCCAAATAAGACTCAAAACTTTGACTATGTGCTTATAGCAAAAACACCTGAAAAGCAACCAAGCAAGCAGTAGGAAAGAAGAAAGCTGGTTTTGCACTTGTAAAAATAACAGAAACAGAGAAAAATTTTACAATTCCTTCCACAGAATGTGAAATTTCAGATGTTCAATATTTTTATTCCTGTGAGCAGTTATTAAATCGTTCATATTTTTTACATCACTTTTTCTTCTTTTATAACAAATAATACATCAGAAGAATTTTGTTTCGGAGACTACTGGAAGCTAGACATGCTTAAGTACGATACACAGGATTATTAAATATTAGATACTGTATAAATTAAATTCAATGTATTATCTTCTTCTTTATCTCAGAAATATGCAGTGGCAAAAAAAGACTATGTCCTAGAATTTCCATACCTATCATCCAGAGGGTAATCAAATATGATTGTCAAAGCTGAATCAACCTGTAACCAGGCAGTGCATTTCATAAAATCTGTTAGCTTTGCGGAAGTGGAATATATTCCAACAAGAAGCAAATAACATAATATTTACAGTAGCTGTATGAAACTACAAAAAAAGATGCAGTTTAGTGGTTGTATGAGAATCTTCATTGCTAGTTTGGAGGAGCAGTCTCTGGATATACAAGACCCCTCGTTTAAGGAGTTAGGATGAGTGGACTCCATTGTTTAGAAATAGTTTTAAAATGTGTTTTAAAATATGGTTTCTTATAGAAGTTAAACTTTATGAACAGGAAAACTTAAATTTTAGTAAGTTCTGAAGCTCTCCTTCAACAGGTCCTGAACAGAAAGGAGCTTTCCTTTCTGTTCCTCTTAGCGAGGATCCACTTCCCCCTGCTTCCAATGCAAGGTTTTTTTCCTCTCCACTTTTCCCTATCCTACCAGTCCTTCTAATACTCTTTCCTCTAACTGTAGAGGCTATCCCCAGACACTGTTCTTTGCAGTAGCTTCCAAATTCTTCCAGCTTCCTTTCCGTGAGTCCAGTAAGGACTTCCAAATTGTTAAATAATTTTATTTTTTCCCTCGGAAAAGAGGTTTTTACCCGACAAATCCCCAAAACATCCAGAAATATGACTACAGTCCCACTGACATTACAAGTAGGAATAATTAGATGAGTCAGGTGCTTTATCTCAGTTATATCTTTAATATTGATAGGTGTCATTCTAGCTGGGAAAGTTTAAGAGCGGTTCCAAACTGTACAATTTGCAGTCATAGTTACTTGACTCAGAAAATGAATATAGTAGTCTGTATAATAAATACAAGGTAAAATACAAGTCAGGAATACCAGGGAGAAAACAAAACTGACAATGAAGAACTTACTTGTCAGAAGACCAGTGATATTTTAAAAAATGCCGTCGTTGGTCAGTTTTTGTAGCCACTCTGTGGTCTCAAGATATCTAGGAGTGTTGAGTAAGTTCTGAAAAGAAAAATAATCAAGGGTTTAGTAATTTTATCATGTATCAAATGTTAAAATAAAACCTGTCAAAAATAGATTGTTTTTCCATAATAAGAGGTTATTAATTCATAAAATATGTTTTGATTTCACTGCTGAATCTGTTTTGAGTTTATGAGCTTCCAGAAGTTGAACTGCTTCCTGGAGAGCATAGGGAATCAGAACAATGAGAAGAGAAATTATTTAATTTATCCTCTTGCATACCTACATTTGCAAGCTCTTTCAGCTGAGAGAGAACACTGAAAATGAAAGAGGTCTTGCCCCCTTCTGGTTTAATAAACCAATATATCGGAGTGAATGACTTTCAAAAACAAGCAGATAAAAGCATGCCCCTAAATGTCTTTCAAATAATTGACTAGTGTTCATTGTCTATCTTTTGGACTAGTTCATCTATATGGCCTCGTAATTCGTGACCTAGTAGATGCAGATATCCCTTTGTATTCACAATGCTATTCTGCATTAAAGTCTAGTTTTGTAATTTCCAATTGTCCTTAAAAGACAGGGCAGTTTGAGTCAAGAAATCATCTGAGCTCTCCAAATCAAAATGAAACCAAAAGACTGGGAGATAACCAGTGCTTCCATCTATGCAGACTGTGGAGGGAGGAGGTAGAGGAGTTGGAAATTAAGGAGTGGAGCCTGGGAAAAAGAAGGGTTACAGGAAAAGTGGTTATAGTGCTGTCTTTGTTTCTCACTTTCCTACTCAATTTTTAATTGATAGAAATTAAATTAATTTTCCCCAAGTTGAGTCTGGATTTTTTTCACTCATTATGGTAATTGGTGAGTTATTTCCTTGTCTTGATTTCAACCCATAAGATTTTCTATCATATTTCTCCCCATGTTCTGCTGAGAAGAGGAAGTGAGAGACTAGAGGGTGGGTGCCTGGCTGCTGGCCAAGGTCAGCCCACCACAGCTATAAAATAATGTTTCCATCGCTGATCTTTCTAAAACATCTAGGACTGAGACTGGAATGGAAACCAAATCCATACAAACAAAACTCTGTCTATAACTCATAGGAATAAACAGAATTAGTAAGGAACAGAACTGGTTCTCAGAGAAAACTGCATTAACAGGAAAACTTCATAGACCTCTAGCTTCTGTAGTGCAGTCACAAATTGGAAAACAAGATCTTACATTAACAAAGATCAGGTCAAATGGCTCATGCTCAATGAAAGAAGAGTGCTAAAAACCTAATTTGAGAAAGATCTCTGATTAGGATATGGTACTGAGGTCTCTTTGGCCTATTAAGGAATTTTTGACAGTGATCATTGAAATATAACATAGCAAGTGTTTAAATATGAGAATGATCAACTTGCAGTAATATATTTATTCTGCCAACAATTATTTTAGAAACAATTACTAAAGTTCTTTCACAGTTAACTTTAACAAGTCTTGAAGTGATTTATTTAATTCCAGATTTCATTAAGCTCCAGAACTCCATTTTAGCAATCATGATACTAAGCTTACATTTCAGCTGTGAAAAAGATTGAAGTGCTATTCATCTCTACCTGATATCAAAAGCTATGAGATGAAATCTCCATCAAATTAGTACTGCAAAAGATTATGCATTTGTTTGGATTCCATTGGCTTTGATCAAGATATGTTTTACAGTGGCAAAATTAGCAACATCCCCTCTAAATCTCATGGAATGAACTCTTTCCTGAACCAGTTTCTTGTTAGAATTCATATCCTGTTAAAATAATCAACAATCCACTAAAAAGATGAGATCCATGGCAAACATTCACACTACCTCACATACCTGTGAGAAACCTCTGGTATAACAAAACCTATAAAAATAAAAATTGCCAGTAGAACTGAGTAACTATTAAATTCTCTCAACAATCTCCTGTTTACAGCCTTACAACTCTCGTAATTTAGCTGCACTTTCAAGGCCAAATAACTAAGGTCCCGTGCTTGTACCCTGGGAAATTTATAAACACACAGTGAAATTAACTTTTAGTTGGGAAGAAGAGCTTGGAAATAGCCTTATGAAAATGTCACCTAAATCCTCATCAGATGTCAAAAAATAAAATGGTATATTAGGAAATATTAGGAATGGAATAGAAAACAGCAGAAGGAACATGATAATGCTGCCATAAAAATCCATTGCCCACCTAACATTTTAAATATTGAGTATGCTTCCAGTCATCTCATCTCAAAAATGACAGGATAGCAATAGAAGGATAAAGAAAAGGGTGACAGGATGATCAAAGGTATGTAATGGCTTCTGCACTAGGAAAGGAAAAAGAAAGGCTTTAGGATTTTCATATGGAAGAGGGACAAATGAGGAAAAGGACTGTGACAGAGCCTCAGGAAAATCATGAACAGATCCAAGGAAGGGAATAAAGAATGTTTTCCACTGTATTTCATACCACAGGAAGCAGTCACAATGAAATGAGCAGTTAGCAAATTTAAAATATGAAGCCCAAGAAAGGATGCTTTCCACAAACATCGTAATTAAAGGGTGGAACTCCTTGCCACAGGATGTGGTGGATACCACATACATGTGTGGGCTTCAAAAAACAATTTACTGTGTTGATAAAAGAAATACTGACCAGGACTTATCTGTATTTTACACAAAGGTGCACAATATAAACTTTCAGGTTAAGAAGCATTATAGACTGCTCTAGGATGATACCAAGGGTGGTTGTCCTTTGGTCTGATTTAAATGCAGCTGTTGCAATGTCCTTATTACTGAGTTCTTAGTAATTTCTTTCTACATGCCGATGTTAGAGAGTATTAGTGCAAATATGTGATTAAGATTTGTATAAACATATGGCCCTCTACCGAGGGCCTTATGTACCATTTTAAGTTCAAATAAAGCAGCCTACTCAGGCATGCAGGGTTTAGGCTAGGGTTTTCTGAGGATCCTCAGGTCTGGCATCCAACTGCTACTGAAAATTAAAGGGATTGATACACAACAATGTCGTTTTATGGAAATAAGTACCCATGCTGGCTTTTCTCCCCTCAGAAAAGAAGAATGCAATCTTTCTTTTGTAATTAATGATCTTCATCTTAACTGTTTCATCTCATGATGGGAGGAATAGAGAGAGATTTTTCCAGACAAATACATAGACACGGGACATGTAGAATTGTCACTTTCCACTTATTGTGGTGATAAAATACCATTATGTTACTGAATAAGCGAGGTTGCTTAACTCTGTATCCATCTTCTGTTCATCTGATGCAGATTCATTAAAGACTTTGCCCTGCTAGCTGTCATGCTACAAGTAAAGGGCTTGCCAGTTCCACTCTGGGATGGATGGCTGATGTTTCCTATCAGATAAAAGGCCATTTTACCTTGGCTGACTAGATCTCTGCTTGTGCAGGTGACAACTCAGTTGTGAGGCACCTGTGTCCCGAGTGTTGGTTGCCCAGATCACTAACCTTGGTTGCTATCACTATTCCGTGATGCTACCTACCCATGTTATTCTTCATTGAAAACCAGCATGTGAGAGGAGGGATGGTGTGATGAACGTTGAAGGTGGATAGGGAAGGGGGGACCCCAGGCAAGGCGCTTTTCCTTTTACCCCTGGCTCCGGGGGGAAGAGTGCCCTCCCCCTCCCACCCTACCTCGCGGCGTCCCATGCCCCCCGAGAGACCAGGACACCAGCAGCAAGAAGGGAGAGGAGGCAGAGAGAGCTTTAATGTTCTGGGTAACTGCTTAAATAGCTCTTGGGGGGATTACAGAGTGGTCATTGGGAGTCCAGGAGGTATTACAAACCAACCAATGATAACAAAGGGTTAACAACAAATAGGGAGACTTTCAGGTATCTCTCAGGATATTCCAAAGGTACAGTGAAGGATCTTGGGAAGGAGAAAGGTTTACACAAAGAGTTACAACACCATTTTGGAAGTATGTTCACTTTAAACAACTTACAACTTCTAAATCATAGTTACCCCAAAAGGATGGGGCGTAGCTTGGTGTGATCCCAAGCTGCTGGAAAGGGAACCAGGATTTGGGCCTGAGGGGGATTCTCTTCCAGTACTTTTCATAGTGGTTACTCAGTGTCTGTTCAGGATGAAAAATGTTTGTCCTAAAATGTTTAATTTCCTGAAAGCTGAATGTGTCATGCTAGCCTAAACTAATTTGGTACTTCAGCCACTGTTGTATGTGGCATACTGGCTTAGGTAGACAGAACTGTTTGGTCTACTATAGATATTTTTAGTTACTCATTTATGCAAGATACCAAAACACTAAAAGATTATAGCAGGTCGGTATGGAGTATTGTTATAATTATTATAAAATTATTAATTTTTTTAATTTCCAAAACTATGGATGGTCTTGTAAGGTCTCCAGAAATAAACCCCTTCATTTATTCTAATTACCCTAGAATGTGAAGTTGCAGAGGGGTACCAGAAAATACCAAAAATTGAGAATTTTCTGCCCTCAAAAATTTTCTTGCACACTAGCTGGAGTGATTCCTAAGAGCCTTGACCAAAAAAGGGAAACTAGACTGAAGACATATTGCAGAAAAAAGCTACTTCTGATTACTCACATTGGAATAGTGACTACTCTTGAAATTCATACTCTATACAGAGAAAGGGTAGCCATTCAAAATTGATGGGAAAAAATGCGTTTTACATACAAACAAGTGTGTCTTCAAAAGTTTCTTCAACAGTTTGCCTCAATTAACATGAAATCATTATTTTGTCCAAACCAAAAGACACTCTTATGCAGGCATGTACTTACTCCACTGCCTCTCTGCTCTATAGGGTTACTCCTCAGGTTAACTTCACATTCAGAACATCTTCCAGTGGCACAGAAGCAAACTGCCATGAGCCCCAGGACATCACTGCATTTACACTGGTATTTCTGCTAGCAGAGTTGTGTTGGTCTAAGGCAAGGTATTCAAGTCCCTGACTAGCTGACAGATTCCCCAGTAAAAATCTGGTTTGTTTAGTTTTTTTTGTTTGTTTTGTTTTGTTTTGTTTTATTGTGGGATATTAAAAAAGCAGAAAAGAAGAGTGAGAGGGAACCAGCAGCAAAGCAAAACTGCTTTTGTAATTACCATAACTCTCATCAAACCTTACTACTGCTGCAGAGGGGAGACGACTTAGGTGTGAAAGACTTGAGCTCGAGCCTGGGAAAGTATGGGGGGAAGTTTTGTTTTAATTTTGCCTTCTTGTGACAGTAACTGGCAAATGATCTACTTTCCTTTATTTTGACTCATGAGCTTTCTTCATAATTCCGAGGAGAGGGATTGAGAGAGCAGCTGGGTGGGTGCCTAGCCACTGGCCAAGGTCAGCTCACAAGATCCTTGGAGCAGGCAACATATTTATGCTACTTTGCTTTCAGTGGAAGTGTCCATACTGAGTTTATTGCACCTCAGTTATATACAACAGTTCTATACCTTCAGTTAACTTAATTGAACTGCTCTGAGCAATCCTTATATAGACAAAGAATGATTCTGTTCTCTGGGAGCATCAGGATGCTACCCTACCTTCCTCCTCCATCCATTACAGATAGTTGCAAATGCATTATCCAGCCCTATTTTCCACTTAGAAATTGTCAATGGGCAGATATCTGCAGACGCATTTGTTAGTTATGCATTGAATTATTTGGAAAAAGCACTTTTAGTGTGTGGGTGGTTTGTCAGCTGTCTGCTATTGGCTGTGCGTTGTTAATAATTGTTTCTACTTCTGCCTTATGTGCCTTACATTGCAGGAAGAATTATATTGTTCATGAATGACCACCTCGTAGCAACAGTGATGTTTTTACTTACAGAACAGATGAGAACAACTTTCAATAAGACACAGGTGGTTAAGAAATGAAGGAGTAACAAAAAGCAAATAGCTACCATGCTAGTTTGGACCTGGATTTGTTGTTTGTATGTGAGTACAAAGCATTCAGCAAGGCAAAATGCCTCCTCACACATGTAAGTATTTCTCCATTCTTCATTAAATGAACTGAAATGTCATCAAACCAAATAGCTGTTTGGATTTAACAAACACTTTTGTCAAATGTTACAGCAGTAGTGAATCAGTTTATAAGAAAACAAGTTTATTGTGACCATCATTTTATCTGCAATGCAAAGTTTCCCATATTCCTCAAGGAGTTTTGAGTTAAAGAGCTATGGAGGCAATCAATTAGAATAATTATATTTGCTGTAAGTTTGGACAACCACCTGGAATGATTTAATTTGCTTCAAGCTTGGTCAACACAAGTGCATTCCTTTTTTCTGATTTTTCTGAAAACCTACATGCTACCTGAAAAGATCATATCTTGTAGGGTCAATGCTTTTTCTTTGCCCTTCCAATACCACACACAACATTTTTTAAGTCCCAAAGGCCTTTGACATTGCATTACAATGGATCAGCCACCTCTAATATGCTGAGAGGGAAAAAGGCAGACTCCCGAAGAGAGGGGAAGCAGACAATCTGCCCTGAGGCTTCCCTATTGTTATTTCATTTAGAGAGACAGGCAATATCACAGTATCTATGACAAGAGAGGAAAAGATTTCAAGTCCCCCCAGCTGTCTCCTTAATTCGATACTGACTGTTCAGTTGGTCCCAACTGTCCATAATGCACTGAGATTTTTCATGGCTGCTGTGCTAGAGAAATCTCCCGCCTGCTTGTGATGTGCTGTCCTTGTATTTTGAGCAATACTCCAGTCAGTAAGCACATGGGTAATCCTAGGCAACGGACACTGTGCTACTTCATCCAGGAGCAAGTATTTTATTGAAGATTATCCTGGTGTGTCAGGAAGCAATACTCATGCTTAAACTTCTCTAATTGCCTCAGCTTAGTTTCATAAGGACACGCACAATGCAAAGATAAACGTCAGGAACATTACACGGTTGAGTAAGCATTGCTTTTGGGAGGATGGACTAAAAGGAGTGTGGTGATCAGCATGGTATCCTTATTTGACAAACTTGGACAGGCAGGTAGGGAAAAATGTGCAGATAGCAAAGAACAAGGGTTGTTTCAGTGACACACTCTGTAGGATATAACCTCTTCTCTATGCAATAGGCACTGATTAGCAATGGTCAAGAACAGGAAATCTCTGAGAGACTCTGGTTCATACACCATCTCAACCTAGAAAATACTAGTATGCTTACTATGGCACACGGCTCAGTAGGAATATTAAACACTTGCAGAGTTATCATTCTTCTCCACAGTAGGCATCAAAATCCTTTACTATTTGAGGTGCAGTATTAGGCAAGTACAAGGAGTCACCTACCTCAGGTCTTGCAATAAAAGGGATAGAACTAGAAACAAAACTTTTGTCAGTTTTCCTAGGTGCTATGCAAGTACCCTCACTACGGACAGACTTACATAGATCAGACATGTCTAAGAGGTAAGGGCAGATGTCCCATGTCACATAGCTGAGGCTTACTCAACCTTCACGGTATCGCTTTATATGGTAAACCGCTCTGTCTCTGGAATTAGCTAAGGCTGATGAAATGGTAATGCTATCAGAAGGCAACTGAGAAGAAAAGTCTCAATGTGAATTGCTAGAAGTTGTTTCTGGCATCACAGAAATGAAATCAGTTAAAGTATCACTCTCCAGCAAAGAGAAAGAGGTTAATCATAACACAAACATAACAACTTGCACAGAGAACACATTGTACAGAAAATATAAGTATAGCATATATATAGGAAGAAAAAATTGGTAACATAGTATCAATTTAATCAACTATTTTTATTCCAGGACTAGAATAAATGGATGCATATCTTATTAAAAGAATCTGTGAGCACAATCCTATTTCATTTATACATTAAATCAATGGTCTTACATTAGAAAAGAACCTTATTCAGGGACATGCTTGAAATCATTCACATGATTGAGATGAGCAAGATTTCACTTAATATGGTCAGCTGACATCCCAGATGCATATTCCACATCACCAGTTCTACTGTTATGCTATCCTTACTCAGCATTGCATTACCTTAAATGATATTTCATCCATTCAAGCATCAATATCAATCTCTGGCTACATTATGTATTTCCAGTTAAGCAGTGTGAAAAATCCCACCCATTCAGCTATGGTTTTAGTTAAATAACTCAGCTGAAAACTAAAAAAAAAGAAAAATTCTTATTCAATTTCCTCATTCTACCTATGAGAAGGATTGGCAGTAATCTACCTCATTCAAACAGTGATCTCCCATCACTTTCCAGCAAGACATAAATGGAAACAAATAATTTTGATCAAGTTACAGACAATATACACACAATAAATATCATGTTGCAATCAGTAAGCAAGTCTGTAAGGGTACAGTTTATAGCAGCAGGTCATTTCCTTGTGCTGCAACTTAGATTTCAGTTTTCTCGTAACTGCTTAGCAATTGTACCTGCTATGTTTCCCAGAACACTGTGGTGATCCTATTGTAAAAGGCAATTTGACCATGCAGAAGCACAGTGATGTTTCTGTAATTTAACTTCCTTTTATTTTATCTTTAAATTCCTTTTGCTAAAAGAAAACCACGATTTTTTTCATTGGTTACAGATTAGGACTTTCTTATTCAATTTTCAGTGGATCCTGTTTGATCACTGAGTGTGGCCTCCTGCAGAATATATGATGCAGAATTCCACTTGGTTTGTAAGTCCCTGACTATGAGCCTAAACTACTTCCTTCCCACCTCTATCACCCTTTTCAAAAGCAAAGCTGTTTGTTTGGTTTTAGTCAATGAAAATAGGATTCCTCTTAGAAATTATACTTTCCTTTCTCCTCTAAAGAGAAAACAAAACAAACAAACAAACAAACAAAGGGAAAAAAAAAAAGGAAAAAAAAAGGAAAAGGTGATAGAGTGAAAAATGGCTCTACAGAGGGAAAGAAAGTCAGAAACAGGGTACTGTGTAATTACTGCTGACCAGCTCCTCCCATCGAGCTCCAGGGTAAGTTTGTCTGTAAAATAAGGAATCACAGTCTATTCTATCACTTACATCATTACCAAAACCACTGAGTAGTTGGGGGAATTGAAAGATTGCATACTGAAAAGGCCTCAGTTGATGATTTCAAGTCCAGGCACCTCTGGGAAAATCTGCAAGGTAAGCAGGGGTTCAGCAGATTTGGGAAGGTCTAAAAAACTATCTTGGGATTTGAGTCAAGTGGTTTGCAGTACAAGCAATTGATGGTTCAGGAGTTGAAGAATAACCCAACCCTCTGTGTAGAGACTGGACCGCGGCTTGCATAAAGCACAAGAGCCAGGAAACACTGTGCTGGGGTGTGGCAGAAACCCGCTGCCACTTACTGCTGCTGTCCTTCAGAAAAGCAGTGTGCAGCTCTGGCATAACATACGCTGATGCAGGGAGAAGGTTAAGCCCTTAGATCCAGTAATTCTTTGCTCCCTTAGCTGTGCAGTTTGCACGAACTGAAGTCAGGGGGACCTTGCTTATGTCTAGCAGGAACAGCAATAATTTACCTGCACTTTGTTCCACTTTGCAATGAGGGACAGTGAGGCCTAAGGGAAATCTGACCCTTTCTGCTCCAACTGTTAAACCTCACATCTTTGCACCTAAAGCTGAAATAACATCTCAGTCTTGGACTGAGATGCTGAATTTTTTTTATGAGTACCCATTGCAGTAAAAGTGAAAATTCTTCAGAAACATAAAAGTTCTTTGAATCAAGACAGTATTTATAATGAAAAGAGAAGTAAGTAAGTCACTATAAATATTTAAGTGTCTTAAATAGAGATTAATTAAGAGCTAGGCAGGAAGCTGCCTTTTCTTTTTAGGCAATAAATTTTTAATTGCAAAGTATGCTTTAGTAACAAATTGGTGTTTAATGGCAATGTAAAAAGAGAAATATGAAGGTCAGGGATAATGATCATGTACCTGTATATGCATCTGTATGTAAAACACTGTATTATATTTGACCAAATATTGCAAAATTTATTAAAATATATTCATTTGAATAAAATTATGTTTTGTTAAATTATTTACCATCATTTTTTATTTGCATGACTTCATGCTCACATGGAAGATTATCCCTTAAAAGAATACAAATTTCAAATACCTACTAAAAATTTTTATGTGGCTGACATATCATTGAGTAGGAAACTAGGGAACAAACAGAAACATACCATTTGAAAGAGATGAAAACATCTAATTTTAACTACAAGAAGTCATATCTATGGTGCATGAATATAAACAAAGAGCTTCAGTTTTTCAGTAATCAGATATGAAATAACATAGTCATTTGAAAATAGATGCAGACTTTCATGTGCAATGTCATGGCCTATTTGTAAGGTGTTCTTGACCTTTTGAAAATAAAGGTAATTACTCTCTGGTCTTTTAAGATAAACAGAAACCAGAAAGGCACTGCGAGTTCAATTATTCTCAGCTATACAGAGAACCTGGAAAAACTGGCTTTGGAATTCCAATGGGCAAGGAATATTTAGGTTTTGTTTTAGCACAGTGCCTTGTGTTTTACAGATTTACGCTTTTGGGTACTGACCAACTATTGCCCCAATACTTAATTCTAAATTTACAATGGAGCAGAGAGTATGAAGTGATGCACTAAAGTGAGAGACTCAGAAATGGAAAAAGTAAGCAGTTAAATTAAAGAGATTTTGAACTGCATGCTCAAAACCTATCTGAACACACTGGGTCATATCCTCAGTTGGGGGAAATAACTTTAAGACCAATCTCAGACCTACACTGCTTTTTTCCCTGCTAGTGATTTAGCACAAGTCAAAAAGCATCAAGTACTGGGCTCGTTCGTTGCTAACCTTTGGTAGCGGTTGGTGGTTTGCATATTTTATAAAACAAATTGAGAAAATAACTGTGAGGGGTTATTAGCATTTCACAAGCTGTCCACTTAGAGAACCTAAGCAAGTCAACATAATATAAAGAGAAATTAATATTAATGGCACTAGTAATTGGATCAAGATATATATTCATTACAGTAAGAGCTTAATCTGTATAGTTTTGCTAGATTTACAACATCAAGATAGAATGATCAGAAGTGCATCTGTATCAAGCTAGATTTGGAAATAAGCACCGCTGCTGGCAAATAAAAGCACAGTGCCTTTCAGTATTATTCACAAAGATTGCTTTAGTTGCCTAATATAGAGGTCTGACATCAACAAAATTCCATTTATTTCAAAGTAGATGTAAATGCTGGGCTTACCACTCCACTGAGGAGCACAGTTTTCTGCTGAGGAGTCCCCACTGAAGCCCATAACGACTTGGTGCCACACCAGGCCAACTCAGTGCAGACTCAGGACCCGCATGTGTTTTGACCACCAGAACCATAGTCTGCCCCTTGCCCACACAACACCCAGACACTAACTGACATTTCCAAACATGTTGAAATTGATGTTGAATTGATCAAATCCAGTTAACAGAAATCAAGACACAGTCTTTTATATGAACTTGCAGTTTGTCTGCAGCACAAATGAAGCAAGCACATCCCTTAGCATTGATCTTTTTCTATCACTTGAGCAACAAATATGTTGAAGCACTGCTGTAAACAGGGTGGGAAGACTACTTCTGTGCATCAGGAGTAAAACAAATAAGACAAGACAGTAAAAAAAGATGTTTTCTTGCTGAAACAGACCAAATCACAGCATGGAACTTTATTACAGAATCTGACAGCAAAGCACTAATTTGCTTCTTTGAATGATGCAGATTCAGTCGATAAATCTCCAGCTATCACAGCAAAACCTTCAGGAAAATAAAGCAGACCAGAAAATCAGAATTCACTCTTCTTTCCACAGAACATTTGAAACATTTAACCTTTTCTCTGCTGTACCTTATTTCTAAGGTATTGAATCCATACCTAAGCCATGTTTTATTTTCATCATATAATCATATCCATGTTTCTATGCTTCCATACCCTAAAAAAAATTTATTAAATAAAAAAATTGTCAAGCTTCAGCAAACCAGTGAACTCTTTCCGCACAGCTTAGATTCTAACAGGCATTTCAAGGTATGTGGCTTCCTCAATAAGGTCAAGTCAAAGATGAAAACGTATGTTAAAAACTATGGCAGATCAGGGATTAAAACCTATATCCTGTGTCCTCAGCACTACATACTCAGTGGCTTGTGTCATATAATTTTTTGAGGTCCATGTTTTCTTGGAAGAGAAACACAGTAATGCTCTACTCCCTGGAGCTTTGTCATCTGCTCATCAGCTGAAGGGGGCTTTAAAATCAAAGGCTGTTATATTAAAAATTAAATTTAAAAAAATGAACACCAGTAGCAAGCTGGTGAAGACAGCTTGAAACTAAAGTTTCTAGGGGAGGAGAAGTGCAATCCATCCCACTCCTACCAGTTTGATGCCAGTGCCAGCGAGAGATGCCCAGAGTCTGAAGAGGGATTACAAGTCAGGTAATACTGTGTTGATTCTGTGATATTATTAAGTCTACCTCAGTTCCTGACGCATCAGGACTCCAAGATAAATATAAGAAGAAAACGTTTTATAACTGGGAACACTTCTGGATGCAAAACTCTCACTGTGGTTACAATATTTATCTGCTCAAGAAAAGATTCAAATTCCTGAGCAGCAAAGCTTGCATCCGGATGACCCGTTTTGGTTCAGCTGTTAAGAGAAGATGCTACTGCACCACAGAACCTCCTACTCTCTGACCAGAGAAAGAATAAGGGGTTGGGTGGGGGAGTTTGGGAGGGAAAATGAACTGTACTCATACCTCTGCTCAGACAGGAAGAAATTAATTTATGTAATACACCCACGGAGTTAGAAATGATGTAGTAATAGGTACCAGTTTAAAAAGAAGCAATTTTTAAATTTCTGATGGCATCGCCTCAACCACGAAACACACAAACTACTAAATTTTCATTTTTCAAAGAAAAATATTTTAAAGGTTTCACATTTTATTAGTCAAAATGATATCTTACAACAATTTATTTGGAGACAGAACACCTGCATTCATCTAAAGTTTGAATGCGGAAGACCATGAAATGCTTAAAGGAATGGAAATCCTCTTATCTAACTACTTGTTGAATATGCAGCCACACTTGCTTCTTCCAGCCCTCTGCTTTATACTTAAGGTGAGCTTCACACAAAGAATTGAAGCTACCCAATTATCCTACAAATTCCATCTCTATATTCTTATTTTCCATAATGCCTATAAATACAGAATACAGAAAAGGATATGGAAAGAACCACAGGAGGTCATTTATCCATCTTCCTAAGCCAGTGGCAGATTATTCCTGAAGACTGCTGCTGTCTTCACAGTGACAGAATGTCTGCCTGGATCAAGGTGATCTATATGAGTACTTTCTGAATATTCCCTTCTCAACTTCCTCTCTTTTCCTTTATGAAAGGAGTCAAAGATGATGTCTTTTGCTGCAGTTCACTGTGGAAATGAAGAACAACATATCCATCTTCTGTTGGTGAAGCCATTGTAATACTAGACCATTAGTAGTGCTGACCCTTAACTTCACAAAGGTTTCATTGTCACCTTTTATCTCCCTCGCCTGTTTTTTCATCTTTTACGTAGGCAGTAAACACCTCATGCTGCTGACTGGCATTTTGCTCTGTGTATGCCTAAAATTCATGTCAGGACTTATTTGGCATTATCTTAACACACGTTTATGGTAATGAAATGAGAAAAAAAAAATTAAAATACTTTTAAAAGATGAGAAAAACGTGAACTTCTACTAATTAGTTCAGAAAACTGTAAAGACAACGGGTGTGGGTTAAGCAATGATTAGCAGATGGCTTGGGTTTGCCAAGAATATTGTCAAACCAAACTAATTTTCTTCTACAACATGATGACAGGCTTTTTAGAAGAGAAGTGTTAGCTGCTTAGATTTTTTCACTGTCTCATATAATATTCTTACAAGTTATGTGAGGAAAAACCAGGTCTGAATGAAATGTTCATGCAATAGATAGAAACATGACTGAATTTATCAGATTAGTCAATGAAGAACTGTATTTACTCTAAAATCAAAGGATGGAATAAGCAGAGTTATCCAGGTGTCATGCATCCAGTATTGCCCAACGTGTTCACTAGTAGACAACAAAAGAAAGTGTGCTTGCCAAGTTCACAGATTACAAACTATGAAGGACTTCAAAGATGGTGAAAAATAAGAAAGAAATCTAAAACAATGTCAATAAATTGAATAAATTATTTGGAAAAAAAAGTGTTAGTATGGGAAAAGTGTGAGATACATTATTCTTAGACAGAAAAGTTCAGCTGCAAAAGTATTGTGTGGCAAGAGTTTAAATGAGTTATGGGTAGAAAAATCAAGTTTGTTTCATATATGTAGTTGGGGTGTAGGTAGGTATTAAGGCTGAAGCTTATGCACACTCAGTGCACTTCACTCAATCCTTACTTAGTCCAGGAATTCCCCAGCTAGTCACCTAAATAGGTGAGACAAAGCCACTTCTTTGAGACCAGGGATCACCTGAAACAAGATGATGGCATGATCATTTGCAGTCCAGTGTTTGACTGATATTACAGGAGGCCTCCTGGTGGGAATTTACACTTCTGGAAATTACTCCCTCTTCCCAGGTCACGCTGTATCTAGTCCAATTTGTATACATGGTTGTGTTAACACCCTGGGTGTGGTGTCCTGAAGACTGCTCGTGGTGGTTCCTGCTGCAGAGCTTTGCACAGATAAAACATTTGTAAGTAATTAGTACAAATTGTTCCTGCAGAAGTGGTCATGTAGGACAGCCTTTTATGTACAGTTAAGATATTTAAGAGGAATTTTGTATGTAGTTAAAATATATATAGATATATAAATAGCGATCAGTTACACAAGTGCTGGGTGGTGACCGGATTATAAGTGGGCAGAGCAGTGGTTCAAGAGCCTCACCCCATACAGATGAAAATGCTGCTGCAAGTTCCCTTGCAATTGGAGACACCTGTCACCACTAGACAGACACCGACAATTCTGCTGAGGAGATTTGATTCCCTCTGCATTTATTACCCCGTGATAAGAGCCTCACAAATTTTTTTATGTATCAATCACTCTGTATCAATCACTCTCTCTATGCAATAGCAGGATGGAAAACTACTGATGCTATAGGAGTACAACCCAACAATATGGTGGGGAAAAGGGTATAAGACTCATAGAGGGTCACTGTATGAGTTTCACTCTGCTGCAAGAATGGCAAATTCTATCTAGAGATACATTCTATCTAGAGATACATAACAGAAGTACAGCCTCCAAAAGAAACAAAAGGATCCTTCTGCTTCTCCTAATACAGGAAGACTCTGCTGAGGTCATAATACAGAAAAAAAAAAAAAAAGTTCTTCATGTTCAAACAGACTGGGCAGGAAATAATGAACATAGGCCAGAACAAGGAATATTCAGGTTAGAAACAAGGAAAAGCTGTCTCTGAAAGAAAGATCCTGGAACTCTTGAACAGAGTGTCCAGAACTGTGGTGGCAGATTTTCTATCACTGCCTGTAACGTTCCCTAAAGTTTTCAAACTTCTATTAAAGATGAGCCTGCTAGAGGACAAGGGAACTGACTTCTGGTGTTCCTTTTAGATCTATGACTCTAACATAATGTAGCAAGTCAAGGAAAAAGCTATGTTTATTTGATTCAATTATTCCTGAAGTGTCTGAAGTGGATAAATGCAGAATGGTGGAGTAGTCCATTAGAAATGTTACCAAATATTCTGCAACATCTGAGTGCCTTTACCTTTATAAGCAGTGAAAATCTCTGTTCAGTTCTATCTCCAATGAATCCCATGATATGCAAAAGGAAAGAAGGAGTTAAAACAGATATTTCTGTTACTAGTAGAGCTTATAAGACCATAAAGTCCACTGTGACTGAAATATACTGTTGTAGGAGCTTTAATACCTCAAGACATCATCTAAGTAAATAGGCATTTTTACTCCTAGACACATTAGCAGATGAATAGCCAATCTCATAAATGTGTAATGAAGAATAACTTATTTCAGTCCCTGGAGATAACACACAGACTAGATACCATAATTTTCTCCTGAAGAAGTGTCCATTTCAAGGACAAACCTAAGAATTTCCTGTGGTATGAATCCATACCATCATGATATGCTTACCTTTACTTGGGTCTATTTGCTGCAGGAACCCCCACTTCTGTTTAAACTGAGAGAGCTGCCAAATATCATGCCTCTTGTGCAACACTCAGACATTTGCCAGCAATAGCAGCGACTCCTGCAGCCTGACTACACAGAGGGAGCTCTAAGAAATGTCTTACAGTGCAGCCCTGAGTCTGACATCAGGAGCCTGTCTGTCCTCTTGACTCTAGCTTGTGTGAGCAGTCAAAAAGGGGGGTACGCTGTACCAGCTGGGCCAAAGCTGACTCCCTTAGCTCCTTTCCCAAAGGGGACAGGGCAGGGGAAACAAAGCTGCTGAGGAGAGAACAATTTGTCAGCAGAGAAGGTGACAGACAGGTACCTTGTTCCCTGTTCCCAGGAAGGCTATAGCAAAACTGAAGGTGAAATCATACCTCTAAACATACCCTTTAATCAACTCAGCCTGCTTGCCAGTGACACAGTAGTTGCTGTCATTAATGAAGACAGAGGAACACGAGCCTCAGCGTGGGACACCCCGTGAAGGTGAAGATGCAGAGAAGGACTGTGAAGTATATGCTGGTGCCTGTGGAGCCACAGACTTACTGTGCTTTATGCCTGAGAAAACCTATGGCCCTGAAATCACTGACTGCACAACCTAAGTCTTACAAATAGTATCACACCCCATAAGCTCTCTCACCTTCTAAGTCAGTCCTTCCTGAGCTCTTCCTTACCATCAGTTTACTGCAAGAAGATTCAGCACCATCTCTGGCAACACGTCCCCTTCCACCTGCACTACATATTTCATTATGTCCAGTATCTCCCTCCTTCAGACTTCTCTAGGCTCATGTGAAGACAGGTGAACACCATTTGAATTCCTTCCCAGAGACAAGCATCAGCCTTTCCCATACTGTTTGGAGGAATATAGCAAGCAGCTTACCTTTTTAAACACAGATTCAGCTGCTGAATTATTCTTGAATAATTATGGCCAAAAGATCTATTTGACTTGTAGAAAGGTACATGAAAAAAATCAAGAGAATCTTACGACACTCCAAAAACTCTGAGAGGCTCTTAAGAAGTGACTTTTATTAGAAAGTGCACATACAACCTCTCACTCACTAAAGAAAAAACCCCAACTCCCTAAAGAGTCATAAACCGTGTATTAAGGTTTAACATGTGTAACTGTCAGGTTTCAGGAAAACTGACAACATTCAATAAAGAAAAAAAGAACTACATATTCAGCAACTGCAGTCACAAATTAATTAGTTCTGATATAACTTCAGAAACATTTTAATAACAGCCATTCTAACTTATGACTTAAATGCTTTTGCTAATGGGAAACATTACACCTAAGAGAGTGTGATATAAAATAGCACCCATCAGCTGCTGCATTATCTACAGTGGTGTCCACCCACTTTATTGAGGAAAATTACCAATGAACCTCTGAGAAAAGGAAGATGCTGTGTGAGTGTATTGGTGCAGAGCTTCATGATGTCAGAGCCCAGTGGTCTACTGGCATGTGAGGGGCTGAACATTCAGAAGCAGAGATCATGTTGGAGGAAGGGTTGTTTCCTTGTTTTTGCTGGGTTTTGTGAGTTTAGTTTTTTACTTCCTGATGCTTATTTATTTTCCTCTAAGTCAAAGGAAATAAGTTTTCTGGCGCAGGATACTTCGGGGGAAAAAAAGGTAAATCTGATCTATTCTGTCTGTTCCTTCACTGACCTATGTCACTCACTATTCCGTATTTTTCAGAGCTCAGCATCTAAATCAGACTCCAATTCAGCATGGTTACATTCCTAGCAATCACTCATTTCTCCTTAGGAGAAAAATATGTTTCTCTAGTATAACTGCTACCTATGCTGGTTCTTCTTATTACAGGCAGATGCCAAAGCACAGCAGTTGAGTTTGTATGGTGTAATCTGACTGACCTACATTTCACTAAGAATCAACCTCTACAGGCTTTGAACACATTATTCTCTACTTTCAACTCATTTCAGCATTCAAACTAAATTTTTCCAAAAGTGTCCCCACAAATCAGGAAGATTTCATTTAACAGTCTGTGCAGACAGATACATGACTTTCTGTGTTTATTTACAGTATGCTATATATTTGAATCAAATTTCACCTAAAAACTGCAGCAAATCCCATTTTTTATTCTTACACCTAATCCTAAAAAGACGAATACAAATGGCATATTTTCTTCTTATGAGTGGATCCTGTTGAAGGGGTAGAAGTTACTCATGTTTAGTATTTTACATGTCTGAGGGAATTAAATGGAACATATGGAATAGAAATACATTTTTTCTGATTAGTATTATAATAAAACACTATTGTACCATCTCTGAATTGTTGAAGTGTATTCAGAAATATTTAGTGAAATCTTATCATTAGTTTTACATTACAGCAACTTAG
Source organism: Empidonax traillii (assembly GCF_003031625.1). Taxonomy (NCBI): domain Eukaryota; kingdom Metazoa; phylum Chordata; class Aves; order Passeriformes; family Tyrannidae; genus Empidonax; species Empidonax traillii. The sequence continues at coordinate 392,201 of NW_020955496.1, forward strand.
AAAAAAATAATTATTATACAACATTTAGTTTAGAGGATAGACTGATAAATAAGTATACACTTATATGCACAAGACAACATCTTAATAGCTGTAATCTATTCAACTGTATCATCTATTCAGCTGTAATCTATTCTATTGTATCTTTTTGATACAATAATTTTTATTAAGAACATGCACAAAGGCAACAGTGTACAAGCTAAAGGGGCAATGGTTAATCAAGGTTTCTACCAATTGATCTACTTTGAGATATTCTGCTGTTTAAATATTAAAACATCTCCTTCCTCTACTAACAGGACAGTCCAGATGGAGGGAGATAAAACCACCTTGGAGACTGGCATTTTTTTTTCTTTTTCTTCCTAAGGTGTTGATATTAAAATAATTATTCTAAGGAACACAGGGGTTTAGACATTTCCAGTGTGTTTTCCAGTATCCATGGCACTGGAAAACATGAAAACAGAGGTGACAGAACTGCAAACCAAGACAAAGTTCTCTTCTCTGATTTGAAGCCTAAGAGACTCAATGGCATCTTGTCCACAGGACCACAGAGTGGGCTGTGTTGAAGGTGGCACTGTAGATCTGCTGGGTGTGTGCCCTAGATTACTAACCTGAAGCAGAGACTGGCGCTTGCCATTCTCTCTGCCAGGCAGAACTGTACATTTGCATTTTAATTATCTCAGAGCTGCTGGAAATGCTAAAACTTAGAGAAACCAAGGCCAGTATCATACATCTCTTACAGTCTTCTGCAGTGACTCTCATAATTGCTTCACTACTGTTCTCCACTGCTGTTCATTTTTTCTTTAAATTAGTCTACCTTTATAGCTTCTAAAGATAGATTATTTTTTTGAACTCCTCTATAGCACACATTGATCTTCTTTCTTCTATGTGCAAGTAATAATTTTGTAGCTTTCCAATAACCTTAATTAAAAAAGAAAAACCCCAAATCGTACTCCACAATGCTGATACCTTCATTCTAACCTGTATCTGCTCTTATTTTCAGTGACAACATTTACTAATGTTGTGAAGAGTTGCAGTTCTATATCGGAAGCATTTTGATCTGGAAAATAGTTGTGCATATCCCTGGTAATAAAATTAAAAATCTGTATATTCCCAAAAATATTTCCCAGACTCTGAGTGCCCAAAATGTTATTCCAGAGGACCTGCTGTAGGCAGGTATCAAGAAGAGAAAGCAAAATCAGAAGACGCCACTACTATCCTGCCAATCAGATTTGCCAGGCAAGGCTGCAGGGAAGTGCATTCCCTGGGAAGTCAGAATTACATGATAGAATCATGCAAAGGGATCACCTATTGCTTGATCCAAATAGATCCTGAGAACTCATTTTATCAACATTAACCAATCACAGCAAAAGACTTTTGGTTAAAATCATCCTTCTGGTTACAACTCCATACACTAATGTCATTTAGAAAGTCCGTCATTAGCCCATTAACTCACAAGGTGGGACAAAAAGCTCATGGTCTTGGTTCAACTCTCTTTTTAGTCACTGCTTGTCACTGTTTAATTAATTAAATACAGATATTAATTAAATACCTCTTCTTTTGAATATCCATAATCCACCTTCTGAAATGTCTTTTGTTAATGAAAGCCTCATGCCAACATGACATGGGAAAATTAGTGTGCTATGGCACGTCTTTTCATAGGTACTGTCGGCCGAGGTCCCTCACACTGCTTCTGCATCCTGGCGCTACATACACTAAGCTCCACTATTCATCAAGCCTTGTTTTTCTCTCTACCTTTGACAAGCTGCATGGCAATATTCATTCTGTGTGCCTTACCATCACAGTCTGATTTGTAACCTAACTGTTCAGCTGTCAGCTCCACTGCAGGTCGTGTTTTATTTCAATAAAACTGTGGGAGTAAGACAACTTCTTTGTACAAGCATGGTGAAGGCTTGGAGCTTGCCTAACTGAATCCATTAAGGCTTTATATATTAACTGATCTTCAATACCTATTTAAATATGAAGTGTTAGTGATCTGACACATTGCTAAGAATAAATTTAATTGACTTCTGTTATTTTTTCCTTTTTGGGGTCAGAAGCACTGAGTGGTGTTAACACTCCGCTACTAGAAAGGCCCATCTACCTGTTACTGACTGTAGAAGTAGGTACAAATCTACTGTACCAATACACAGGACTAAAACCTTGCCTGTTGAGGACATTTACACTTGTTATTAAAACCTAAATATTGCAAGGTATTTAATTCAAACAGGAGAAGTTTCATGAGGAACAGGAGGCTGGGCATGATTAGCACACAGCTAATCTTAATAGACTAATTATTTTTATCTTAAATTTACAAATGGTGTGCAAACCCCAAATGCTTTAAATATCTTGCACATCTGCGAAAAATGAGGCAATTGGCTTTGTCGCTCCTAGAACTACACTAAACTCACATCGCTTGCATTTCTCAAATGGAAAATGCAAGCTCTTGGGTTACAAAATTTAAGGCTCAATCAAACTGGAGGAATGCAGAATCTTTGCAAAATTTAATTCATACAGTAAATAAAGTGAAACAAGTATAACTAAATATATAGGAGACAACTAGAATTAGATTAGTAAGTCAGTAATATCACTGGTTCTGACAAGGTGAATTTATCCAAGTTTTCTTAAACTGGATGTCCAATTTACCTCAGAACATGCTCGTATTTTTTTGCTCCATCTTTTCAATCTGATTCCATATATTGCTGCACCATTAGCAAATAGGTTGCTACTTTCAAAAAATGGATCTGTCAAACTTAGTATTTAACAGAGAAACACAGCTCAGATTCTGACACCTGTGTTTCAGTTCACTATCAATCATCACGTTCATTATTGCTCTAAGAAGATCAGGAGACAAATGCACGCCAAGGTGCAAAATACCCTAGAACAACTTTTGCACTCTCTTATGTCCTCTTTTGCCCCACTGATATAATCAGTGGAGGAATAAGAAAAAGGTTGATATTCTTTCTGTTGTAGAAAATGGCTTTGTTCAATGAAAATTTCTTTGCAGGCCTTGTTTAGTTCCATGAATGTTTCTGAATGACATTTTGGTGTGATTGATGTTTTCTACTGATTTGCATAAAGCTGCAAATCATTGCCTGTCTTCTCCTTATGATGGGCTATATATACAGGATATTTTATGAATTTCATCTATCTGGAAGAATACAAAAAACTTTTCATATCAGCTAAAAACCTTTACTAAAAGCTAAAAAGTAAGGTACAAGTCTCATTCTGCAGCCCTTATCTTTTCTTCCATTGTCTTAGATAGACTTAAAAGAGTGTTTGCTCAACTTAAAATTATTTTAATTTGCTTAAATTTCTATGATTAACACAAAGAATAACTGAAATAAACATGCTTAAACCCTCTAGGGAGGAGCTGATTTACTGTGAAGACTGCTTTGTGTGTCCTGCACTGCCCCTTGCTGGAGTATCTTACAAATGTGACAGTGTAAATTCTAACAGCAGCACCAATTAATCCGTTTCTGAATCATGAAATAATCTTAAAATACAATGATTGCACAATTTATAATCAGTCACTTAATCAACAGTTCATTGTCACACGTGTGGACTTCTTTCCTGTAAAACTATTGACCATTCCCACTTGCAAAGACTAATTTGAGTTGATGAACACTGTTAGCTTTTTCCTTGATTGCTTTCTCATAAGAAATTACTATTGAAAGAAGAAAACTATAAAATGAAACACCCAGAAATACTGCTGCTTTATTGCTAATGAAAAGTGGCAAGGAAACCAGGGCAAACAGATTTTTTCCTAAAAAAATGTATCATGCCTAAGAGGTACAGTAAATGTGAACATGATCCATATATAGAAATGAGAATAAGAAAAAAAATAGCCCACTTAGCAGTATGTCTTACCTGTGAAACTTCCACAGCATTTCCTGTTATCCTTCATAAAAAATCTGAAAATCTGGTGTCTGTTCCCTTTTTGTTTTATTGGTCATAGATTCACTCATTCATTCTCCAAGTCATTGCAAGATTGAAAAAATATATACATTTATACGCCTGTGTCTGTAACTGTATTTTTGAACTTTGTGGTTCTGGTGATTTTTTTTTTCCCTTTTTGGTGGTTTGTTTTGTTTTTGTTTTTGTTTTTTTCCTGTTTCTGTTTTTGTTTTTTAGTTTTCCATCATGAATACTATTCGACCTCAAAATAAGAATATGTTTTCAAAAAACTTTGAAAGGTCATTTGTACAACTGTGTATGTAGAAAAACTGAATTACAGAGTCACCGAATCACAGAATCTCAAAATATGCTGAGTTTGAAGGGATCCACAAGGATCATCGAGTCCAATTCCTAGCCCTGCACAGGACTATCCCCAAGAGTCTCACCATGTGCCTGATACTGTTGTCCAAATGCTTCTTGAATTCTGTCGGCCTCGGTGCTGTGACCTCTTCCCTGGGGAGCCTGTTCCAGCACCCAACCACCCTCTGGGTAAAGAATCTTTTTCTAATATCCAACCTAAACCTTCCCTGACACAAATTCAGGGCCATTCCCTCAGGTTCTGTCATTGGCCACCACAGAGAAGAGATCAGCGCCTGCCCCTCCTCTTCCCCTCATGAGGAAGTTGTAACTGCAGTGAGGTCTCCCCTCAGTCTCCTCCAGGCTGAACAGACCAAGTGACCTCAGCTGCTCCTCATACAGCTTCCCCTCAAGGCCCTTCGCCATCTTTGTTGCCCTCCTTTGGACACTCTCCAATAGCTTAATATCGTTCTTACATTGTGGTGCTCAAAACTGCACACAGTATTCAAGGTGAGGCTGCACCAGTACAGAGCAGAGTGGAACATGTTAGAAGCTCAATGAACACTTTCCTTCATTGAAGTAAATCTTACCACAATACATCTTCTAATGTTACCAAATGACTGCTTCTAATATTACCAAATGACTTGTAATATCCCTCAGCTACTCATAATTTATGCAATTCATGCTGCTATTTTTAATTGGATCCTAACTGCATATATTAGCTTTTAAGAGAGCCATTTTATTATCCCAGATTTTTGTAAGCCTGATGCACGTCGCTCTATCATTCTCTTCCAATAGGAACAATCCTTTGTTGCTAACTGAAGCCAATGACTGACCTTCTTTGAGCTCTCTCTATGAAACCACACATGCTTATTTGTCAACAAATAGTAAAGCACTCTTTTGTATACTTGGCCTTTGCACTGAACTGAGTGACATCACTCCCCTGAAAGATGGGGGCAGTATTAGGGTCAAAACAACTAGTCTACACTTGAAATATTGCCTTCAATTTTGAAAAGCACAGGAGAAAAAAAATAGCAAGCCATAGGCACCTAGTTACTTAAGTGCCTTTATTTTAAGAACTTGCAGAAAAAGCCTGAGGGAAGAGCCTAGCCCTGGCCATACTGACAGCAGAGTACCTTCTGACTTCTTCGAAGCTTTGGTTTCACCCTCAGACTTATAAAGTAACTTGGGAATTTGGCCCAAGATATAAAAGGGTCAAGTGGTGAGAACAGGGACTGAACCATATCTTCTAAATAATTCTCTGTGCTAACAGATATATGGGTCGTAAGAACACTATGGGAATGGAAATTACTAAAAAATATAAGTTAATATTGGAAAAGAGAACCTCAAAGCACCTTCATCTCTTTAAGAACTTAGAAAGAAAATCAAGTATAAAATATTAACTTCAGACTGTTTCTCTGTGCTGATTTAGCCATTCCTCTGTCTTAAGGTATGAGGCTGATAGAGGTACATCACACAGCTGTTCTGTTTTCTTACTGTCCCCATCCAGGAACACATCAGGATGCATGAACAAAGCTACAAACAGCTTAGTGTGCTGTCTTTTCTTAGCTCACCCGCTTCCTGCTGCTGGAGGGAAGCTCAGTGTGGCTATTTAAAATGTCAGCTCGCTGCCACAGCTGATTACACATCTTCTCCAGAATGGAACGTCATCAAAGAAAAACAATTCTATGTGTTGTACAGAGTGGAGAGCTCTATGTGAAAGCTAAATTGAAACCTGCCAAACCCACCAAGCCCCTTTCCAGCAAGCCTGCAGAACAGCAGTACTGAGAAAAAGAATCTGGATGCTACCACAGACACAGCATGGCAAAAAGGATGACAATAAGTCTCAAGGGTAAGACGGTGTCGCTGTGTTTCATCCATATAAAATGAGGGAGGCCAACTCCCAATTTACTCGTAAGACTTGATTGAGGGGGACAGAAGTACAATATATTACTTCTGTGTTTGGCACCAATGTAACTGTAGCTGGAACACTGTGCCTATTTCAAGCATCCAAATTTCAAGGATGCTAAGGAATTGGACAAGGTTCATAACAGAGCTTAGGGAATGATTATAGAATTAGAAGACTAGTGAAATACTCCAGGAGGTTAATCTGCTCAACTCATCAAAGAGAAGGTTAAGGGGTTGGGACTTAATCATAGTCTGACATCTAATACAAGAAGCAGAAGTTTGACATTAAAGGAGTTTATCTTCTGCCTAATTATCAGAGGTCCAGTGGCTGAAAACTGAATATAAATACATTCAGAAAAGACAGAAGGCAGGTTTGTTTACTAATGTATTTAATTTTAACCAGGGAGGGTAATTACTGAAAAGAGAGAAAAAAGAAAAGTGCTACATTTTGCCAGTCATGTCAAATCAGGATTGATGCTTTTCTGAAGGACTGCACTGCAGTTCAAGCATAGCTACTGGGTACAGGTTGTGCTTTTTGCTGAAAGATATAAATAACAAACACAGAATGAACTTATAGAAACAAAGTCATCAACATGTTTTACTGAGAAAAATTGCTAGGATTTCTCAATATAACAAACCCTTTAGTTCAAAATTGGTTCTGCCTAAACCTGAATTTAAAAAGATGCCTACAGAAATCTGAATCACTAAAAAGACATAACTAGCAGCAACTTGTTGCTAAAACCAAACACATTTAGTCAACTTGAAAAAACATACACAATATCTACTTCATTAAGGGCTATTTCTGAGAGAGTGTTTTGCCACAATGTTCCCCAAATCATTCCCAGTTATTGATTTGCAATGTCCAAGTGGATGAATGTGACTGATAAGAATGAATGCTTCAAAGTTAAATGATTGTCTATAGCTGTCTGACAGATAAGCTTCTGAACACATCTGACATTACTTGGAAAATACAATATAAAAATTGAACAGATATTGCTGCCTTTTACAAAAAATCCTTTATATATGCCTTCACCTTCACCAATAGCCTGCAGGCCTATATTTCACAAATTTTAAAAAGTGTATTTTTTGCATCATATTAGTTAGTTCTAGGTAGACTATTTTTTGGCAGACCAAAGAGAACATTACAGTGACCTGACAGACCTTAATGTTAACTTGGAGGTATGCCAAAATCTGCCCATTTCTTTTTCAGATTAGCTTTTATTATCTGCTTATCAGATCCTGAAAGTATTGACTGCATAATTGTCCATTCCTTTTGTGTGTCAAGCTTGGAAAAATGGTTATCAGCCAGGAGTCGGACTGTTGCCTTAACACAAAAAAGTTGATGTTATTAGTTACAGCCTAGCACTTTTGTCATTGACCGTGTGATTAAGTTTCACAATTTGTTGCCCTGGAAAAATAATCTAAAAATATATTAGAGATACATTACTTCTCATTTCAAAATGCACATTATTGAATGCCTACAGTGTGTTTCAATATTCTCTTACAGCTCTTTCAGAGCAAGATTCTTTTGCACTGTTTTCTGTGTTGATGGGATTATGAAGCAGAAAGGTGCCATGAGTAGCAGGACAGTAGTATTGGAATCCAGCACTGCCAAAGGCTGGTGCCCCATTTGGGCCTCTGGAGTCTTTCCAAAAGGAAGGTGAAGGGACATGTTGCTACAGGGTTCAGAAGAGGTTGGTGATGCAGGTCTGTGCCCAAGGTAAGACAACAGGAATGGGTGTAACTGCATGCAGTGTAAACAAGCTCAGCACTAGCTCATACAATGTATGCTGTCCAAAGCATTTAGATAGATCTCTAAACCAGCTGCAGATCTAAAACGTGTCCATGTTCTGAAGGACAGTCCTTTTTTCTTTTCAACATGTAGTGTTTCCTATTTTTCTGCTATCGCTCTTTATTGTTTTGACCTTTTTAAAAAATTTTAGCACTAAGTCACTTTGTTTTCCCACCTACTACTAAGATAATTTTATTATAAGAGAGATATTAAAGCAGCCAGTACCTTATGAGAAATCTGCATCACTCCAGGTTAGTAAAAAAATATACAGGTTACTACAGACCTTGGGAAATGAAACTTATTCTAGGCAGTAGCCCTAAGAGCTTTAGCAGTTTAATGTTTTACAGCTGTGGAGGCGTATGCTTGTATATTTCTAAACTGCTTAAATCAGTGGGATGCAATCCTGTAAGCCTTGAGGATCAAGCTTATTTGTAAAAGTTCAGGGGACAATAACAAATGCTGAGACAGATTCTCTGTGTTATTACAAGCTCTATTTTTGAAAGTGTGAGGTGAATTCAGAATATTTTTACATTAGATAGTTAGACTGTCACAGATTTTTTTCTTCCAGATAAGCTTGGGACAAACACTTATATATTCCTGTTTTCCTATATTTTTCTATTTTTTGTCATCAATTATTATGTCCACAACACACCTTCCCAGCATCACTGGCAAAGGTGAAAAAGGCAACTTACCAAAAGTCAGAAGTCCTTTTCTTACGTTATTCATAGAGAGATGCATGCAAGGAACTGTAAAAAGGGTGAAGTTGCAAAGTCTGTCTAAGTAGGTCTTACCAAGTTTTGTGCTGTTTCAGTGATCTCAACTGGCTTGCTGTTTGGATCAAGTCATACTCTGAAACTCTGTCCAGAGGAGTTTTTTTTCTGCTGTTTAAGTGGACTGAGTCACAGAGGAGCCCTCCTGAAGAGCTCAAGGAACACCATAGCCAAGGCAAGGGAATACACTTAGCTCAGAGATGCTATGTAGCAAGCCATAACGTAAGAATATAGATGGATAGACAGATAAAGAGAAATAAACATTTCACTGCAAGATTTTTTTTTTTTTTAAGTTTCTGTTCAGCCCTACCTAGCAATAGAAACCAAAAAAAAACTATTAAGGAACAGTGTCAGTAATGTACGCAGAGACATCTTTCTGTAGAAGGAAAAATGTGAGATCACTATGAATTTGGGGATAGGGATGAAAATATGGGATTGGATCACACTGCATACAGTGGTTAAGCTACACAGAAAACACACATACACATCCAAGTAGCATAAGAAGCGACCTGAACATAGCTCTTACATTCTTTCCCCACCAAGTTACACAGATATGCAAATTTAACATCAACTTGTTGATTTTTAATAATTTGTAGTGGAGACGTTATGACTAGTACACTCAAACTAATGATTTGAAAACTGTAATTACTAGATAATAGTAAATAAAATGCCCATATAAAATTCTTGTGCCGAGAGGCAAGCTCCGTATATATATGCCAGCATACCGTACCACAAACTTGTTTAAACCAATGCCTCATGAGTAGTATGCTCACAGGAAACCTCGTTATAGGGAGTAAATTAGTTACTGCAAAGTAAAAAATGTATCTGAAAACACACTGTGAAGAAGACTGAATATTGATATACTGTGTGTAAATCTAATAATGGGGAAAACAGTCAAAGGTTCCAAATTTCAATAATAACCGTGTTAGCCAAGTTAATTGGAAGTCTTACCCATAACCTTTTCTGAATATTTCCTCTTGTTGCAATGATCTGCTATTTCCTTGCTTGTTAATAGAACAACAGGTAGAAATTTCCCAAGTGACAGCCTGCTCTGCAGGCTGGCTTATAAACACAGAGGAGTACGTTATAGCCATCCTCTGTTAAAGCTATTGTTCTGTGAATACAATTTGCAGTCTTCCTAACCAACTTGAAATAATCTCAAATACATTTTTTTGCTATTAGAAAGGCAGAAAAAAGTGCATCAATCTGTTGATTTTTTTTTCTTTGAACAAATTCTTGGATACTACAAAGATCTATTTCAATTTTTCTAAAAGTTTAATAACCTGAAAAACAAACAGTTGGAGATACTGCACTGTAGAGCTATAAGTGAAGAGAATAGAATGATATAGTGGTAGACCAAAAATACACTGGTAGAGTGTAAAAACCATTTCATTAGGAGATTTTCTCTCTAAGATTTCCATTCAGCCTTACACAGGAACACAAAGAAAATAAGATAGTAAAGGGAGAGCATACAATAATTCATATAAAGGCTAGACAGCTCCAGTTTGGGTTTTTCTTTTTTTAATTAAACTGAGTAGAGTACATCTATGCACATGTATAACTTTCAATATATTAGTGTTTGTTTTCCCTACTTTTTGGGCATAAAAGTTTATTTTAAAAGTAAGAAACATGGCAGGATGTTTTTCTTTAATATGAAAGGAGATCTTATGTCATGCTCAGAAATCCTACTATATTTGGGTCTTTATCTCACAGTAGACGCTTCATTAGTTCCTCATGACATGATTCAACAGAGGCATAAGGGGATCTTTGCTTCAAAAGTGGAGAGAGAACACAACACAGGAATATTCTGCAAACTCAGAGTTTGTGGAATTACAACACTAGTAAAGCAGGGACATCAAGTTTCTTTGTTGGAAGTCAGTTTTGGTCCTGATTGTCTTATGTTTAAGGTCAAATTTGTAAAACAAATTGAAACTGAAGCATTCCCCTACAAACCATAAATTTTATGATTTATCATTAAACCCAACTTTTAATGGATAGATCTCTAATGGCCAGGAGTGATGGAAAACCTGCATAACATTATCTGTCTTGCATACTCGTTTAGTATGTAATCCTTTCCTATGTTTCCCTGCTTTCACTTCCTTAAGTTACATTATTAATATTCTTTTAATGAAGCTTGTCTAGGTGAATTAAATTGTACTTGAGTCCTGAAGTATTCAGATGCTGTATTATTTTATCATATTTTTGCTCTCCAGATCACTTACTTTTCCTGAGGAAAAAAATGCTTCAGCAAGAAGGTGTTGCTACTACCTCTCAGCTGCATGAAGAAAAGATTTCAGAGCAGCACTTGGAGCATCCAATTTAGATAAGTTCTATTTGGAAAATTTTGGAGAATGCTAGGATAAGGAGGTTATCTGCTGACCAGCTGAATGACAGTCAAGAAAATGTAAGCATCCTTCACAAAGGATGGTTGTATCAGAGAGAGTGCATTAACAAAATGAATAACAACCTCCTATTCAGAATCACTTACAAAGTTATTGTACCAGATAAGAAAGAGCTAGAGTTCAGGAGCATATCTCTTATAAAACATGATTAGATTCCTTAATCTTTGGGGTGATGAATATTTACTCTTGAGCTTTTGAATGTATCTGAAGATTTACATACATTTATTTCAATAATTTAAGATCTGAAAAACACTGATACAGCTTGTAAGCCTTCCCTTGCAGAGGCACGGCTGAACTGGAAAAGCAGCTTTCTCCCAGTACAGCTGATAGTCAATACAGCAAGTCACAGAAAAGAAATTACTGAATCATTTCTTTTTCTCCTAGAATCACTGCTCTACACCAGTGCCCCCGCTGCAGTGGGATGTCAACCAGAGGACTCCCCGTGTTCTTGCTGGGTGGCCCTATTAAAAGCCTGACGAGGCTCATAGACATAGACAAGGTCTCAGCACAAGGAAAAAGATGTCTTAAGCAGCTTCATGAGCAAAGACACTAGGACAACACGGTTTGCGGAGGGCCTGAGGCACCAGACTGACTCACTAAGGAGATACTGTGGGAACGTCTCCCAGAGTGCTAGGGTGCCAGCACTGCCGGGGCTGCACTCTTGGAGGGGAGCCTCCACTGCTCAGTATGTTATCAGGAATACATCAGTCTCCCATCTACAAAACAAGGATAAATTAAAAAGGTGACTGTGTAAATGACCAAAAGGGTGGAAAAGTAACTGGCTATAGCAAAACCAGAGAAAATCAAAGAAACTGAACTCATTGGCACTCCAACTGTCCTTCCCCATCCGAGATGTAGTAGTACTTGCGAATTCCCACTGATAAGACTATTTCCTTTGATTATGATGATTATTTGAATACATTTATATAATTATAAAAACCAAACCCCAGCATATGATGTCTAATTTACAGAGTGAAAAAAGCCAAAGAAATTCTTTGATTAACTTATGTTCTTAGCTTGTCTTCCAAATTGGTCCACTTTATCAGATCTTATGATTTATACTTAGATTTCTTTAGCTCCTCTTCAAGAAGGAAATATGGGATTGCAACCACAAGTGTCCAACTATGCTCCAGAGGTGGTGCATTTCTTCTAGACATCTATGAACAGAAATGATCTGTAGCTTAGCAGTTTTATGGTCTATGCAATAGGAAAACTACAAGCTTGCTTTGCAAAGCAGAGGCATTCTTGGAGCACTCTCATCTGTGTTACTACTTCCAAAGAGCTCAATTCCATGTAATCAGAGGAGCTTATTCTTTCTTCTCTAAATACTATTTCCTTTTCTTCTCTATTTTATAGCATTGGGATTTTCTACCTCCTTATTACTGATCTTGCTGTAACACTTCACAAAATGTGAATACACATTTGTGGGCACAAGGAAGTACTAACACTTCAGTATCTACATTTTAGCAAATGTTACCTTCAATAAGCATGCTCCATTGGATACAGCAAGAGTGTGTTTGTGTGAAACTAATCTTCTGGAAAAAAGCAATTGAGCCACTTAAATAAGATACTTCCCACTTAATATTTTATAGCTGCAATGCAGATGTCTACAGTAAGGATAATGCCTTGCACTTTCTTTAGAGTCAATGAAGAGAAATAAAAAGTTGGAAGGTATGATTTATGTGACCATTTTTAAACACATAATTTGGAATGGAATTATGTACATCCTACAAATACTTATTACTCTCCATGAACAAAAAAGGTGCTGACTGAGAAGCTGTCTACATCAACATTTACACTGTAAACATTTGTTTGGGTATGGTGAATCCCACCTTCTCTACAGTAGAATAAGTAGCAGAAAAAAAAGAAAAGGAAAAAAGTAAGTCATGAAGCAAATCTGATTGTTACAGCTGTGCTTTGAAAAACTGGAGAGTTGTTAAATTCTTTGCACTTCTCTGGCTGTGCTGAACAGCTTCATAATTTGAATCTTCCATCTGCAACTAGAGGCTGTTGATTTAATTTCACACAGATACTAATTCATTATCAGATCAATTCAATCAACTTAGCACAATCAGTGCAATTTGAACTACAAATTTGATTTGTTGATTGTACTATTTTCTTGTAATTAGTTTTGTAAGACAAAAAAGTTTACATGTTCATTGATTTTTATTATTACTGGCTTCCTAAATTTCCATAAAATGCTAAAAAGAGCATTGAGAGCTTCTGTACCTGAAAAGAAACACAAGTTGAAGCCCTGCAAGTAAAAAGTTACTGAGCCATTTGCCACTTTGCCATAATTCTAAGTTACAATAGTGACCTGCAAAAGATCAATAAGTTAAAGCGCTCTGAAATGAGAATGAGATTCTCTCACCAACCGGTGGGAATTCTTACAGAACAGGTGAAATGTGATACAGAACTATTTGTCTCATAAAGAGAAGGAAAAACCTTTCTAAAAGACCTAGCACAGAAATCTGCTCTTATGTTTCAACTGGTAAATACGCTTGAAAAATCGGAACTTACAGCAGAGCACTGGAGCTTTTCCTTCTTCCAGACCACAAAATGATGCAGAAAAATTATTTGTTTCATGGTTTCAATTTCCGTAGCTATAAACAGTAAGACAGAACTGGAGGGAAACTATAATTTTTCCAATTTGCATTCTTGTGAGTAAGGACATCAAAGGTAATGAAGAGTAGAAAGGTAACTTCACACACTAGAAGTGATGTATAAATATGACATCACCCAGAGGTCAAGCAACACTTCATAGGTTCAAATTCTACTCAGCTTGTCAGGTATTTATAATGTAACTGATGGTTGTCCCTATTAAAGTATTTCCGTCAATGGTACAGAGTATACCACTATGAAGTTGCCTGAATGAACAGTATTGTACTTTATTGGGATGGGGAACACATTGGGATTAGGGAGTTTTACATCAGTATAATGTTAGAGCTTTCCAAGTAAAATTATTTGATATAAAAAGATAAAAAAACTCCCCCTCCTGAAAAAAGTCTTTGTGCTCAACTGAAGTGGTGACAATAGGAAAAACTGCCAGACCTCAGAGATTAGCTTTGTCTGTATTTTTTGTCTTCTAGATTTTCTGCCCTTACACAGAACTGTGCCAGTTTTTTAAAAGGATATAAAATACAATGTAGTTACTTAATTTCTGAAGGCAATACAAAAGAAAAGAGAGAACAAGGAAATGAAAGGTTAAATCACTAGCTGGATTAAAGCAGCTGTGGTCCCCATGTTGTCCCCAGCACAGACACAGCTCCTCAGTACTTCAGAAAGAAGGAAATTGCCTTCTGACCTTGCACATGAAATAGTCTGGGTATCTGGTCATTGCAAAAGAAGCTTAGTATCCTCTCTTTGATCTGACATGGAAAGTTTGCCTGACTTGAATTAAGTGGAACGTGGAAATTTAACAAGGGAGGTTCCCGTCTGTCCTTTTTACATTCATTTTAAATCTAATTTATAGAGCAGTGCCCTTAATCTGCTTGTAAACTTGTTTTTAACTGTCAGACTTGAGTAGCTATTGAGGAAAATTATACATATTTCAAACAACTGCCTAACTGGGTATTTACTCTAGAGACATGACTGTGTCCTAATATGTTATTTCTTCTTCACAGGCAAATATTTTTCAATTTATATCATTTCATAAACAATTTGTAAAGAGAATTTAAATCTTCAACTACCACTCCTCAGTAGCCACTGAGAAAAGGAAAGGCAAAGTAACACTCTGTCCTTCAGTGCCTCAACAGTGCCCTTGTTTTGCATCTTTACAGCACTAGCTAATATCTCACTTGCTAGTTACTCCTTTGTGTCATACACCTGTCTGTCTGTTGTCACTTCTGTGACAGACAGGCTGTTATTTAAGCATATCTTTGCCTTGCATCTCATATAAGCACAAGCCTATCTTCAAAGCTGAAGCTGTGCCTTCTCACTTTTACTTAAGAAAAACTCCTGTGAACTTCAGTGAGAGGATGGAGTCCCATTTGCTAAATTTCTAAGTGTAAAAGCAAAAAGAAAAACATGGAAATTTCAGCGGGAATATCTTTCCCAAGATCTGCCTTTGGCCACAGGCAGAGACAACTCCTCTTCCAGCCTGTGAAGGGAGCTCAGGACTTAACAGGACACTTGAGGAGAGCTGTATGGGAACCTGAGACTTCCTGATACTTCTCATCCAGAAAACACAGTGTCATCAAGTATTCAAGTCAAACTCTTCAAAGAAGCTGTGCTCCAGAGAACAAAATAAGTGGTCTGATTTCCAATGAAGTTATGAATCAGTGTCTTACAGGGAGGCAGGACGTTCAATGCTTTTCAAAATCAGAGAGCTTAGTTTGTTGTTTCAACTCCAGTGTTGTCACCTTCGGTTGGATTCTCCAGTCTATGTATCAGCAGCTCTGACCTATTGCTCTCTGACTTTGAAAGCACCAGATCACTAAGACACACATGACTCTTTTTTCACTGCAGAGTTAGTTTCAGTTAACTTTTGTGCTGCTGATTACTCAGGTCCCTCTCATGAAAAAAATACCCATCAAAAAACCCAGTAACTCTCATTCAATAGTTATGCTTTCAACTATGGAGTTGTCTGGCCCATCTGAGGAAATCAGCTCAGGGGACTGATTTCCTAAGCTAATCAGCTCAGCTACTAACACATCAGCTATGAACACAGCTACTTTTTATTGCCATGATGTTAATTTAAAGGTTGGCTTTCCTCATTCAAGCAACATTAACTTGAGGGGCATTAGCTTGAGTGTATGTAATTTAAAATAATTCTTTGGTAAGGACAAGTTCTGTCAAGTAGCTTTTAGCATAACCTATAACCTTTCTGCTAGTACTTCCTTATCAGGAATTCATTTTAAAAGAGTTTTTTCCCCACTCCTAGTGGAGTGTTGCACAGGGTAAAGCAACTAACCATTTGCCAGGTATTTTAGCATGCTGATGTATCTGCTCTCACCTAGAGTCACAACAGAGTAATTTTTATTTCACTCGTTGTTTTATGAGCTTTGACCTCCAGATTCCGTCACTTTTACCAGAAGGGCCTATTATCATGACTGTTTTAACTATCCAGAGTAAATCCTTGGCAGCCAGTCCCCTCAGCCTGACTGCAGCAATCAATCTGCCAGAAAATCACAACAGTATCATGTGCTATGAATATTTTATGGTTTACTTACTCTAATTGCCTATTTCATGCCCAAGCACTAAGGTCATGCTAATCACACCTATTAGGATATTTTGTCCTCTATGAAACTGAAAAGTAGGTCAAACCCCAGAATATTCTCATAATTTGGTTAAAGAAAGATGACTAGGACTAAGAAACAGATGAACTGACTAGCATCTCCAGACCAAGGAGCTATCAAAACACTTCCAAGACACTCTTTGTAAATGTACTCTGGCTTTGGAGCCACGCAGTGACCATCACATTGGTTTGTGCAGTGGTTTCTGTGATACATGCTGAAGTGGCAGGCTGACACTTAACCTCTGTTTCAACACAGGATGCCTTTAGGTTCAAAGGCAAGCTTCTCTCAAGAGAAATGCAAACCATTATAAGAATTTCCTTTAGCAGCTTTAGTATTTTTGCATCACAGGACCTGATTTGCATACCAGCTTCTGGAACACCAGACGACACACTTATTGAAAATTTACATGTAAAGGTCACCCTGTACTGGATTTCCCTGCATTCAAGTTATCTGAAGAAATACCTGTGCTGTACCACACTCCCAAATTCAATGTGTTCCATGCAGCTGGCAAAATTATGATCTTCCTCTTTCTGGTGAGGTTTAGATAGACATTGTGTAAGAGACCTAGAGTGCAAATATGTGTGGAGTATGGATGTATCATAAAGATTCTCAAGAAACCTTTAAAGAACTCTACAACAGTTAGGCATCCCCCTGGGTGAAAACACAAGTACAATGTATTAGGCATATTAGGGACAAGAGCGAGCTTAAAGAAGAAACAAAAGAACCCATCCTGTCTACCATACAGGGAAATTAACTTGATTCTAGTCCTCTTTTCCTAAGACAGGATATATAGAACTGGAAAAACATAAGTGGCTTTGATTCAACACTGCTTCTGGGTTTTAGTGCTCAAAGACAAGAACACCTTCACAGGTACACTCGAGATATTCCACAATTCCAGCAAGAGACGCATGACATCTGCAGCATGTACTGCTATGGCAATGCAGGAGGTGATTAGAGTTTCATACAAACCCATCTTTCAGTGCAGGCTGTTCTGGTATTCTACAGGCTGCGATAAGAGCTGCTGGGTGGATGCCAGCTTTGAATATACAGCAGGGCTCTAAGCATTAAAAGCAGTTGGGAATCCTGTTGCGAACCTTTGGAATGTGGTATTCTGGTAAAATAAGATTATTGCCTGCAGGTTCAGAACAGACCTGATAATCTTCTGCCAGAAACAGAAAACAAAGACTATGGTAGCATTCGTGTTCAAGAACAGGTGGTTCTCAGCTGTCCTGCATATTGACAACTGGCAGGAATCCCTAAAAATGAACGTTTTCTAATCGTATCTGTCCAGGTCTAACCATATGCAGCACAAAAAGCAGTTTATCAGATTTGTCAGTATACTACTTCATAAGTTATCTGTGTCTCTACACCTCAGTCTCTTTTGGGATTCACCATTAAAACTTAGAAAAAGCAGAACAAAATAAAGAAGCCTTCACAGTTGGATAAATCCCAAGAGAAGTAGTCTAAAGCAGGAATGCCATATATTGGACTGGTCTATTACCCATTCAAGAAAATGGTTCTTTAAGCTTTTCCTTATTTCCTTTGAGGATTTTGATTTGAAAGTATATGAAAATTATGAGTTCCTTAGCAATGCAATACCAGGGAAATACACCCTTTTAAAACATATAAAGAAGCACACACAAATTTACACATGCAGACTGGTGATTTCTGTTTTGGATTATGTTTCTTCTTCAAAAACTTTCCTGCTATCATACTAAAAAATTGTAGAAAACATATATTATATGTAGTATATGTAGAAAACATATCTGAATAATCTAGCAAATGATTCTCAATAACCAGTTTCAGTGCTCTATCTTTTCTTATTGATAGGATGTAATTTCTCCTATTTTTCATATGCTTTTGGGGGGGGGGGGGATGGATATCTTGAAAAGTATTGCTGAATAAACTCTAAGAAGTGTTTTTAAGTTTCTTTCCATTCTTCCAATTTTATGCATGTCTTGAATAAGCAGGATGCAAAATAATTGCACCAAGTACAGAAAGTTCACACATACAATTCCAGTATTCAGAGACTGGGCAAGAACTTTTTTCCTTCATCTTTTCATCAATGCTTCTGTTGATTCTTTAATTTTTCCCATTCTTTCAGATATGTTCAATTTCATTCAGATTCTATTCACTGGAAGATTCCAAAGTATTTGTGTATCTGTATATCCATTTCCTTCGCTGGTATTTTTAATGAAGCATTTATTAAATTTATTTTAATAATTTACACTAGAAACAGTGACTTCAGCATACCTTCCTCTGAAAACTCGATAGTCTGAATTTGTCTGGAAACCTGGTCTCCTCAAAAGCTATTCTGATGGTGTATGGGAAGATGAAGCACTAAATATTCTTGCCACATTCAAATTCTTGATGAAAATAAAGCTGCATATAATGTTTTGCATTTTTTTGCTGATTCTTCTGCTGGTGAATGACTTTTGATATGTAATGCAGTAATACACCAAGCCTATTTCTTGGATATATTACTTACAGTCAGCTTTTTTAGAATAAAGATGTAATCAGAAAGTCCTCTAACTGATTCCCCTATAACAAGGATTCTTGTAAGTATACATAAAGTGAAAATGTAGTCATTTTCCTAAATAAATTCATTACCATGCTTTAGCAGCTGCTGACATGATTTGAAGAGTTTAACGCAAACCTGAACTGGCAGTTACTTATACCCAGAACAAATTGTAGAGACAGTACGGTTATTTGTCTATCCCACGTTCCCAGCTGTAGTGAAATAAATTTAAGACTAAGCACACTTGCCCTAAAGTGATGTGAAAACCCTTGGCCACATCTAGAATGTAGGTCATACTTTTTTCCTAGGAAAATCTTTTATATATTTTTCTTTTGAGGCGGAAAAAGCCTTTGTACCAGAGGACAAAGCTTTGTAAGCTCGTTCTTCCTTTCAACAACGCGAAACATTTCACCTCAGCGGAGAGAGCTGTGTTCCCCCATAAACCTCACATGACAACATGCATAATACTCTGCTGAGATAAAACCAAACAGTAGGAGGAGCCTTTATCAGTCAAAATCCATGAGAAAAGCTGCTGCTGATAGGAACTCTTCACGTAACTTCATTGCTCTGGAATTTCCAGGTCAAACTCTTGACCTCTAAATATTGGACCTGTCATTTTGCCAGATACACGTGAGAAATGAACGCTATTTCAGGGCCTTGACTATCTAGACAAACTAGTAGGCTGTCTCTGCAGAGAAAGTAAGTCACTCCATCCAGCACAAGCCTGCACAAAGTCATCATTCTGCTATGAAGGATTCCTTAAAAGAAATACCTGAAAAATGCCAAGCAATTGTCATTTCTGATTAAATTTTTTCAACATCAGTAATACACACATTTTGTAGCACAGCACATCTTACCGAGAGTCTCTGTCCGTAAAAACATTTACACCAAAATGTTCTGCTATGTGCACCGTCAACTGAAAAGTCAGCAGTGGTATCACTATCATGGATCCTGCCTATGTTCTTGTAAATAAAGTCATAATCTCTTCAGTTTAGGAAGCTTTCATTAGAGCTAGCAAATTAAACAAAAATGTTGAAGATGCTTCTTTAGTAACAGTGTCTGTATTTACTAGATGAGCTACAAATATGAGAGAGCACTGGTGTAAGATTTTCAAGTGTGACCAGTAGGGACATCTGACTACAAGCAATGTGAATCCCCACATTACTTTGCTGATTATATTGCAATACTAAGCTTCTGCACTACAATACTCAGCTTCTACACATGAGAAATGTCTGATAACAGAGATTTTGCTTTTGAGATATGCTTAATGTTGACTAAAATACTTCATCATCCTGTTGTTCTTTCACAAACAAAATCATGTCTTACTATTTCAAACCAACTTTCTGTTTTTTTAATTCGGTCTGAAAGTAAGCAACCGTGCTATTCTTCCTCTGATTTTGCCCTGAATGGGCAAATAAGCCTGAGTGTCAAAAGACCACAGATGTGCTTATGGCAAATGGATAGATGTACAGACAATGACTGAGCTATCTCCAGTCTCTAATTCAAAAGCAAACAATGTACTGACAGCAGCAGGGGGTAGCTGGAGAAAAAAGGGTAGGTGTGCAGGGTGTTGGCATCTCGCTGAAGCCAGCGAATACAGTATAAAGCAGTTTCAGTTTTCAAGACTTAAATAGTTACGCTATTCAAAGTGTCTTCTGGACATTTTGCAGGAGTCAGTGGAAAATAATAATAATAAAAAAATCTATAAATGAAATAGATTAAGGGAGGAATGGACTAAAACATTCGCATATTTGGTACACAGGACTTGATTTGCTATAAATGGCAGTAAACTACATGTAGTTTCTGAGAGTTAGTACTGTACATCAAACTAAACGACATGATAGCTATCATTTGGATTAGGCAGTATCTGCTGTGGACATTGGTAATCTGAAAGGGAACCTGAAGTAGAAGATGTGGGATAATATGCTGATGGACATGAAGAATCCAAAGGCAGAACCAACCTTGAGTTTCCAGGGCTGTTGTTTCTTCCACTGGCTCTGAACACTGGGCAGTGTTCAATGGTATGGAAAGTCAGATGCTCAAGCACAGGTACTCTCTCACCTATGATTAAAAAACAAACATAGTACTTTCTGCTTCTGACAGCTGATTTCAGATTGAAGACTATATATTGTTCCCTTGATGCAGTATGCCCTTGAGTAAGATTTGAAACTCAATTTTGTGTTTGTTTAAGTGGAAGCAGTGGACCACAAACACATCTGTCCTTTCCTTCAGCAAAGGAACAGCAAAACCTTCATTAATCAAATACAATAAATGTTAAGCACTGACTCTATTAACTCGGAGTAAATAAGCTACATGATTACATTCATCTTGGAGGTCAAGCTCAAGGGGATTTGTCAGAGTCCACTTCATAACAAGCTACCCTTCTGCCCTGCTGCACCCTTTCCCCTCTCCAAAGAAAGCACAGAAAGAAATGGGCATAGGCCGTGTAGTGTCCATTCTGTACTTGCATTACTGCACAGGATGGGAACAGTAACTCTGGACATTTCCAAGTAACTGGACTGGATTGTTTAACAACGACAAAGTTGCACACGAGGATGAATAAAAACTCTTTAACCATAAGTTGCAAGGAGTAACTTTTTTTAACGCTCCTGACCTGGTCTATGCCAAAAGTGCAAGGGTAGAGAAAATGCCCAAGAGTTCCATTTGCCGAATCACCTGTACAGTGGGCCACGCAGGAGACCACAAGATACCTTGGAACATCTCTTGGCTTCCACCTACAGAATGGGTGGGAGGAAGGACCGAGCAAGTCAACAGACTGAAGGAGAGAGCCAGGACATCAAGTCCATGAGTAATTAGTCTTGTTTTTGGTGAACTACCTTTGCAATGCACGGCTAGCTGGAGGTTTGAGGGAGTAGCAAAATTTACTCTCATATGAATAAATAATTTATTCCACTCATGGATAATGCATCCACACATTTACAGAAAAAGAAACACAAGAATACAGGAAAAACAACTGTAAGTTTTCCAAAACATGATTACATACTTACATATAGAAATTCCTTTAATATATTTGCAAGAAACCTCACATGAAATGATATGCATATTCACAAATGCAATGAGTAAATTTCTCATATTTAATTAGCATGGCAGAATTTCTGCACTGATAAATTATCTGTGAAAATTATGTTACAGATTTTGCAGCTGATATGGAGACATTACAGTAAAAAACACCCAGTAAAAATATAAACTAATTACATAATGAGCCTTGAAAAATCAAGTTCTCACTTGGTACGTCACTGGGGGTATATCAGATATCTACATCAGTGGTACCCAAAAGCAGTAATCTGCTCTATAAACATTGGTGATTAAACTTAATAACTAGGTCTTAATTTTGCTGAACTGAATCGCTAGTATTAGGTGTCTGCAGATGCCTCCAGTGCTTGGAATGATTCATCTATATCAAACCAGGACAAGCAGCTCCCTACAGCACATATTTGTTTTTAAAAAATGTACCTCAAACAATCCATATCGTAAATCTTCCTTGTGTTTCCTTAGCCTATAGACATCTTATATGGGCATATATGTCTATACGCCCTTTGTCCCAACATTTATTTGAGTAAATAATTTTCTATTACTCAGAAAGTTGAGGGAATATCTGCCCACATGATCATACTGTGCACCTGAATTGCAAGGGCTGTCCCTGCCTTAGCCGGTTGTGTGCTCCAGCAAAAGTGGCTCTGTGGAGCAAAACACTTGTAACTGGAGATCCCACATCTGCTATTTTCTCATTTTGCAGCTTTTCACTTCAGAGATGCCCTGGTCTGATTCCACTGACCAACTGTGCCTTACAACTGCAATATATAATGAACACTTCTGGAGAAAATCTTCCTCCCAAAGGAAAGCAACTCATATGTTCTAAGACAGCTCCACACTGCAACTAAAGCACAGCACGTAGGGAGAGTTTGGAGACTTGCATCAAAAGTGCCCTCCTAATCTGAACTGAAAAGCCATAGATGGGGTAGACATACCCCATCTGACCAAATCATGCTTATGCTACAGGGTGAAACACTTTTTCCTCCATCTCACCTTTCAGAAAAGATAAGCAGTTACAGTGCCTGGGAAATTCAAATGCAACCACAAAACTTCAACAAACTGGTTACATACCACTTTAATGTGAAGCTGCCTCTCCGGCAAAACACTGTGCAGAAAGTTATGTACTTTTGCTAAGTGGCCTTCCACAGATACAAAAACCTACACTAATGCAAGATGACATGAGACAAGGTTTCTAAAAATGTGTATTCTGCTAAAGAGTTCAATTGAAATACATGCTCAGTGGTAAAGGGGATTTTTTTCTATTAGCCATGACTAGTTTGCAGGTCAAGGTCAAACAAATTTAGAACAGATCTCTGCATATACTTTTGCCTCCTTACACTAATTACAATCCAGCTTACACCAGGGCAAAATCTGGAGGGCCTGCTAGAAGCATCAGCAGATGTCTGGGTCTGTCAAGTAGACATACTTCAAAGTTGCAGTTACGTTGCAGTCAGTGTGAAAAATACTCAGTGCTCTTCGTGTTTGTGTGTTTCATTTGATTTGCTAGTCTTTTAAATTTAGGAATTATTTTTAAAATGGTATATTCCCACGACTGTCCGTAGCTACAAAATTAAGACCTTCTAAATGGGTGAACAAGGACAACTATGAAAAAACTGATGAAAAATGTGAAGCCCCTACATGTAATTAGCATATGGAGACTGCCTTGCAAGAGGTAAAGCAGTTTGTGACCAATTTAATATGGCTTAAGCTGTACAGAGTACAGCTTCTGAATGAGATTTTAGATGATTTTAAGGTGTTGTAAGTTACATAAACCAATCACCGCAAATACTTTGTAGAGTATGGAGATGAGAAGGACTCAGTGCTCTCCTTTATCTTATATCAGTGTTACCAAATATATGTGCTTATTATTCACTAAGTTGCCTTCAAAGAAAATGTGTGTGCAAAAATAAATACATTGGAATAAAGGCAAATGGATAGAGGACAGCTACATCACAGCACAGAACCGCCACAGAGCTCCAGTTCTGGCTCAGTTCTGATCCTGTAAGAAGATGTAGGAAATAGCTTCAAGAGAACAGTCTGCAAAATAACTGGGAATGAGTATACCCTTGTAAGGAGCACTTATTATGCTTTACAGTAGAGCATGTATTTCCCCCTATCCAGATCCTGTTCTGTAAGCAAAAAAACATTTGTCTTTATCTCCCTTCTAAAAAAAAAAAAACAAAACACTGTCATGTCATCCTTGTGCTTCACAGGTGCTGGCTATTTTTGTCTTTCAAATTATCTTATCAAACAGTACAATTAAGTAAAATCAACATAAATTGTTCCTAATCTGCAGCTGCTATTGTGTCTGTTTCCAACCTGGAAAAAGAGCTTTTCTTCAAGGTTGTTTGTATTTTGTTGTTCAGATGAGGGTTGCTTACTTTCTGCTTTCTCTTGACTTCCTCATATTTGTAAAGGACATTTCCCAGTCTCTATAGCTGCTCCAGCTATTAGCTGCTTCCTGAGCATTCATATGATTATGTATTTCTTTCTATAGCTGCTTGCCAATATTGCACACACAAATGTACCAATAAAAGAGAACTATGAGGCACTGCACAGAAAACTTGCAGCAGAAGCAAATTAGGCAAAATTCAGAGGTTGATCCAAGGAATTTCGGCATACTTATATACATTTTTAAGTGTTGCTTCTTCACTGTCTGTAGTGTTCCCTTACAATATTCTTCATTCAGACCCTAGAAAAATCATATGCATGGTTCTCAACGAGATTTACTAAGTACATGCCTGAAGTTTGGGAAGGCAGAGTTAGAACAGTATGGTGCTATCAGTGTCTAAAGTCTAAAGTTTAAAGTAAGTTTCATAAGACTGTATGTTCCACCATATTTTCACAGTAATTCTAGAAGAAAATATTGCCTATGCAACTCTTCCACAAACTGAGAAGACTAACGATATATTTGATCTTAAGTTTATTTCTCTCTTTGGATGTTTTCTTTCTTTAAATGTGTTTTCTTTCACATTGATTATTGCTGTGTTAATCAAGCTCTCTTTGATAATAGCTGCCTGTGATATTTCTAGTGAGATGAAGTTAAACTTTTAAAAAGTGCTTTACTATTTTCAAGTGGTTTTATTTCAGCTTTTTTCTCTTTCGATTCTCATTAAAATTAGAAGGTCTTTGGAAATGCTAAAACTTCTTTTAGACATGTCTGTTAGGATCTTTAAAAACATCTTTAATTCCTATTCTAGAAAAGTACAGGGAAGAAACCAAAAATGGAGTGCTGCCAGTGTAACCTCACCGCTGTTCAAAGTGTTTAACCAATTAGTATGGTCCATTGTGTAGCTCATTCTTGAGGCATTCTTGACATTGCTAATTCTATTTAATAAAATAGATGGATATGTATGGCAGTTAATATTATGCTATGTAGCCAACACTTATAGAAAAATTGGAGGCTCTGCCAAGCCTTGATTCACATTCCAGTGTCATGGATTGATGTAATCCAGGTCTCTAAACAGATTCTACAGCAACACATAAGCATCTATTTCAGAAAAAAAGTAATAACTTTCTAAAGTTTACCTTTTATTTCATCCCAATAAAGTCCAAAAGGAAATGTAAAACAAGAAAAAGAAAAAGAAGATGACCGTGTAATATCTAGCTAGGGTTCTTCATTTAAAGCAATTTCTCAATGGACTCAGTCTTCAACTTGAGTGCTTGTGTTATTTTCAGAAATTATTATCTTTTAATGAGAAAGAGCCAAAGCACTACAGTCATGAAATGAGAAATTCCACTGTGGCAGGTGTTTATAGACAAAAAGACCATTCTCACAATAAAGGCTTTATGATTGTTCCCATTGTTCTAATTGACTGAACAGTTAAACCACTATGCACCTGGTTTTATAGAGCTGCTGACTCATCACTGCTCTTCATACTTCTTGGCAATCACTTAAAGAGTAAAGTTTGACTCTTAATCACATGTGGGAAAACAGGGACCCGCACCAGAGTGTTTGAGAATACTGTGTTACCAGAAGATCAGAGACACAGTAAATGAGGGCTCAGCACAGAGAAGCAGCAGGCAATATTAGAACTGCCTACAAAGAGAAGTCCAGAGCCACAGTCAAGGGCTGATGGGGTGCTGCAGGAACAGAAAACAACAGTTATGGCCAAGAGAAGAAGCCAAAGATGGGAAGGGCAACCAAGAAAAGAAGAGGTGAAGAAAACGACTGCAGGCAATGCAGAGTAGAAGCAGCCATGAAGCTACATAAATAATCTGAGGAAGGGGAAAAGAAAAGCAGGTGCAACATGGTCAGTGCTGAGAGGAATCAGAATCTGATGGAGATAAACACAGTCCATCTCAAAATATGCAAGGACCTTGGTGATAACTAGACTATACTGAAAAGATGTGTCAGGTTCCTGAATCTAATGTAATTCTGGAAAAGAATGAGGTAAGGAGTGCAAAAGGACTTGTAATATATCAAATCTATACTATCTATAGCTCTACAAGACATGAGAAGTATTAAGCCATCACACTATGGCCTCCACAGCAACTATCATGACAAGAAAGAATGGAACAGAGGCCTTTAAACTCCTCAATTTTTCAGAAAAAACCTGACTATCTGATCAAGTGTACCAAGAACTACCTCCTTGCAGTCAAGGCAAATCTGAATCCTGAGCTCAAAAGAACTAAAATGAGCCATTCTGCCCCATTATCAACATTTTCTTTCCAAAGTGTAGAATAGGATTTTAAAAGGATGAACAGTTCTGTCTCCTAGAACCTTATAAGAAGTAGTCTGAGCCCTTTGTTTACTGAAATAGTATTTCCTGCTTATCATTTCCACTGTGATAGTGCCTCAGAGTGTTACCTTACTGTAATAAACATTGAAAAATCATATGCTACTGATTCTTACAGGAGAGAAGAACACATCTGAAGCTAGCATTGGGACTGAAAATGTTTTATGTTCACTTCCTTCCCTTCAAACCCCCAAAGTAATAGGTGTCATGGCAACTACTGATAGTAGGATGACACGTACGGAGTTTTCCTCTCCAGTATCCTTGTCAGAAGACTGTTCTCAGTTCAATCTTTAATAAGACTTGATGTTAGTTTTAACAGTATAAAATGCATGCTAGTAAACAAAAGAAGTGTTTATAGTAGTGCCCTTACATAAGGAAATTCTTTTAGTGACAAGGACACCAAAATAGAATGAGCTATGAACTGGAGAATTAACAGCTATATATTCAGAATTTTGTAAGACAGCAAAGCTCTTCACTCTCTAAGTTAGTGTTGAATTCAAATCCATTTTACACTTTCAGTTTCAGAAGCCCTAGCAAAGTTTTATCTGCTACTTATTATTTGATGTACATAGCAAACATGTGCTAAAGATTACTGAAAAGGTTTCTTGCATTGATAACCTTAGTAAAAACTATATTCAGGGAGCAAAACAGAATTTTACAATGCAGAATCCCATAGATGATAGAATTTCTTTTATTGTACTTAACCATAGTAAAACTTGGCAGCACTCCCCTGCCAGAATAAAACTTTATCGCATGAAAGCTACCCACATAGCTGAATAGATGGAAATCTTTCATACTAGTTAAATAATATATGCAGCTTCATGCAGAGTAATAAAGTGACTATCATCAGAATTTCATACTGACAATGGGGAAAAAAAGAAGTAATGGGCCTCATTTATTCCTGGTAAGGTTTTATTATCTAAAGTAAGGTTACACCTTGAAGTATAGTTTGGAGGCTTGGGTATATCAGATTTATTTTCACTTCTCCTTTTCAGACTCTCTGGGCTTTGATTTGATAACCCATTGTAATTTCATGTACTCAAAAGGACTGCCTTATAGGTCCTGAGGTCCAGTGATTTGGAAAGTTTAAGTAACGTTAGGGACTATGAAGTCAGAGAGATCTCCGCATTTGTCTTTGTGTTCACATAACAGTGTTAGCACTGTGCTCTCTATTAGATCAGACAGTTCAACTTAAGTTTATTCACATACAACTTTCACAAAAGTTGAGTAGGGAGACTCACAAATGAAGAAGGCTTTGCCTCTGAATAAAATACTCTTTAAAAAAAATGCACCCTCCTACGTTATTAAGCTAAGTGCCATACACAGAACTGTAATAAGATAAGCCTTAGTGAACTAACTGGTGGGAGCCTACAAAAAAGAAGTTAGATATTTCAGCTGGTACCTGGCAGACTACCAGCCATTTATGTCTTCCAAAGAAATGCTTAAAAAAATCTCTAAAAGGGAGCATTTTCCCACATGAAAAGTTTGTCTTCCTTTCTTGTTGAGTAATGTTTTGGTTTGAACTTTTTTTTTAAATTTATTTTATTTTTTGACAATACAGCTTCATAGAGTGTCTGTTATCCTAGGCAAGAATTCAGACAAAAAGAGTGCACCAAGGCTGCGTCTATAAGGATCATGAATACTGGCAGAATTTTCTAATGGGGAAACAGAAGATAATCTTGATTTTCTGCATGTGGTCAAAATAAAATTAGGGATCTCTGCTTCCAAGCAAATAGTGAAGGAAAAACAATCACAGCATCTTGAATGCACACAGCTGATGTCTAGCTGGCTCTAAAAGAATAGGATGTACTGCAGCCAGGTTTTGCAAGCACGTTGGCATAAATCCCCTCTCTGATTTTTCCACAAAACAGACGCAATACAAAGTGGCATCACAAGCTCTTCTACTGTGTGTATTATGTTAATGCTTGAGCACCTCTCAATCTTTCCCTCTAAATACTTGCCATCTGTACTAAGCCCATCTCAGTGGCAGATACATGGCATATTCCAGGAAAACACACAGTGTTGAAATAAGGTTTCTTTGGACAACAGCTGTACTACAGAACTCCTTCTTGGAATCTGATCACAGCTGTAAATACATTCAAGTGGAGAAGGATGTCTTAGTTTAAGGTTTAGTTCCTCTGATGTAATCTTTGGTATAGATGTCCCTGTAGTTTCATGGGTTTTTTTATCTTGCATTAGTAAGTAAGCCAGTTACCATAAAAAGATACATAACAGTGGAACCAGTAACATGAAACTCATCATTATTTGGCTCCATGAAAGTAAATTAAGCGTGATCCAACAGTTATGAAAGAATCACAGTAAGAGAAAGCAAAGTCCTGTGTCATCAACTGAAACACATTGGAATAATTTTAGAATCATGTTATATCCTAGCAGGTGAGGAGCTATTACACAGATTTATTGGCTCCCATTTACGCCTGATATAAATCAGTTAAAATAAATGGTGGAACAAAAGGAATAGCTTTGGTATATTATGTAGTAAAGTTTTTTATAGCTTTGCTGAGTGAATAAATAATGATAGATAGGTTTTTTTATCTAGTATGGCACTTATTTTCTGCACTGTGCATTTGTATTCATAGCAAATACACTGAATGTGTTTTAAGGGAAAGCAATCATAGAGTTGCACACCAAGTTATATACCCAGTGTGAAAATTAGGACAACAACAAACACACCCCAAAGGGATATAAATGTTTAGTCATGATCCTATAAGCAAAAGGAAAAAGTCTACTGATGTTTCTAAACTGAGGATCTGATCTCCTGCAGTGTTCCCACAGAATAAGTCTGTGGGATTAAAATGTTGAAGCTTAAGATATTGCATTCTTGGACATCCACCCTCTTAGCAATTACTGTCTTCACAGCAAGGGCAGCAGAAACAGCATGCAAAACAAGCAATGGCTCTCTGGGCACTGGAGTTCACAAGTTCAGTGAATTAGTTTAAGCTACGTTCAGTCTGTTGGATTTAGTGTTTAAGCAGTCCTCAGCAGGATGCTGAGGAGAACAGTATTCCCTTCTGCCTCTCCACCACATACCTGCCAGTCTCTCGCGGCTCAGTCTATGGACACCTGGAAGCAGTAGTGTCCTTATTGCTGTAGCTTAATCCAGCACAACTCACTTCTCTGAAGCCTAAGCTATCTGAAAACTTTGCCAGAGAAAGAACAGAGGGCTTTGCAACGCATTTATATTGTTTTCTCACACAGTGCCTACGGCTGAATTTTAACGGTCTCCAACATATTAAAAGCTTGAGAATCCAAATTTTGAGGGTTCATGGAGCTTAGACAAGGTGTGAGACACTCTGAAGAATTCTTTGGACAAAAAGATTTTGCAGAGATTAGATAAAGAATCTTAGGACAGCTCTGCTTTCTTTACCAAGCAATAAATCTTGCTCCCAGGGAAGTAATGGCAACATTTTCTTTTTCCACAGGCCACTGGGATCTCACTCCAATCCAACTCTTAGCATGTTAGCAAAAACCATATATATTTAGATTTAAAGCCAAATCTTATACCCAAAGAAAGTAGTCTGTCCCACTGCTTTGCTCCACCGTACAGAAGCCAAATCCTTCTGGCTCCACAAACAGTGAAGGAGACAGTAAAAAAGTCCCTTTCCCTTCTACAGGAGGAAATGTATGGACATAGCTATGGTATGTCCGTTGACATAGTTTACCACAGGGTGCCCTACTGTATTGAGTAATCATGTGACTTTTATTGCACAGGGACAAGTACTAGCAAGTACTAGACAAGTACTAGCAAGTTAAAATATGATTTAAAATGTATTAGTAATTAAGCATGTAAAGAAAATTTACTCAGAGCAATTTTCTTTTGCCATGTTTAAGAAATCAACCCCTTCCTGATTTTAGTCCAATAGAGGAAGGGCTGAATAGAATTTTTTTAAAGTGAATTGAATAGCTCATTGCATGGGATTAAAACAAACTCAGATAATGTTATTAATAGCACTGTATTTTCATATGTAAAGCTTTTGTGCTCAGATAACCACACGTACCTGTAAAGGTACTCCTCCTTAAAAAACACATTGCACCCTGAGATAAATGAAATACGAGGCAAGGAAGGTGAAGGTGGGGTTACTGAGGGAGAGGGAACAGACAATGGAGGGACTCCAGGGAAAAATTTTTCATCTTTTCATTACTCACAGACATATACAACCCATTGACATTCTATTTTTCAAGCAGGTAACGTGCAGGTTAGACATATACAAACACAGGCTATTATTTTTTGAGTTGCAGCATACTCTGGAACAGACTTGCACCCCAGTGTGCTGAATGGATTACAAACAGATTTTTTTTAAAAAAGGTTTCTGCCCTAGAAGACCTTCACAGTCCTGTAAAATCACAGAAAGGTCAAATCTGGATGGTAAATTGAACCCAACTCTTTTCTGGTTTTAAGACACTCAGAGTATTTTATATTACACCCTTGGGTTCTCCATAGTTTCTTTCAGTCACAAAAGCATTTGGCAACCACATTATAAACAGTTCAGAAAAATTCAAAATGCAGGAGCATTAATTACTTCAGACACTCTCAACCTTTAGAGAGAGAAGCAAAAAGAGGGGAGAGAGAGGTAACATGAATGTGAAATGGGGGACAAATAAAAAGGAGTAACAACATTTTACTGCCAAACTTCTGTCATGCATCTGAGTAAGAAGGGAAGCATCAAAGAGAATTTCCCAGGAAGTTCAACCTCCAAGAAATCAAACAGCTGCCATGATACGGATGAAAATCATCATCTTAGGCAGAATTTGCCACATTACCTATAGGTGCAAGAAATAGATCCAAGATAGGTTGGGGTGTTGCATATAAGCCCATTTCTTCCTTACTCCTGGTGAATGGGACACCCTCAACTTGTCAGCTATGTATGCTCTCAATGCAGTTTGTTCCTGAGAGTTGCACAAGGGAAGGCAGAGAAAAAAGTCTCAGAAGTGAGACTGGGATGCAGATGCAGAGATAATGAAAAGGATATTCTTCCAAGAAAACAAAAAAAAAATGTCCAAAAGGCAGAAACAACAATTTCTGTCAGTCCTACGCCCCAGGATTACACTGATAGGGAAGTAATTTCTTCATTTTTTCAGATTTGTGCCTGAACATTCAGATTCTCTATGTTTTCGATACAGCTTAGATCAAGCTATTGAAATTCCACCAGCCTTCATATTCATCCTCCATGAAACTGATTTTTTTAGCCCTATTTTGTATTTAAAAAGCAGTCTTACTAAGTAGTCCCTCTTGAATCAGGGGTCCCACTTGAATAAGGAGTTCCATTTTGGGAGAAATTGCAAAAATGTTCACTGAGAGAAGAATTTTTGCCCCAAATAGGCAAACAAATGAAGAGTAATTGCTCTCACAGGCAGAGACAGAGGAGGAATTGACTTCTATTAGAAAAAAAAGTTTTGGAAAAACATGGGTCTTAGTGAGTTATGCTTTTCCCCTTCCAGCTCCATAACCAAACCAACAAAGCATGTCTTTTTTTTTTTTTTTTTTTTTTTTTTTTTTTTTTTTTTTTTTTTTTTTTTTTAAATTAAGCAGGCAAATAAGTAAGCCAACCCCTTTTAACCACAATTCCTTCTAGGTAAATGCTTACCTAGAAGTTACCACCTCATTCCATCCCCCAAACCATCTTCCTACATCACATACTTGAGCAAGGAGAAGTATGAAAAATCATAGAATCATGGAGTGATTTAGATTGGAAGGGATCTTAAAGATCATCTCGTTTCAAGCCCCTGCTATGGACACATTCTCTTTTTATGCCCCTTTTCTTCATTTATCTTATTTCTTCAAGGTACATTTCTCTAAGGAATGTCTAACATTATGTTTTATCTCTCTTAAACAAAGTGAAATATCCTTACTAGAAGTATCAACAGTTACAAGTTACATTGTCCACCAGTAATACAGAAGAAGGAAGGATGTGTGAATGTTGCCCTGTCTTGGCTACTTTTGGTATCTGAATGCTCAAGATGCTACCAGAGGTGATCTAATTCACACACATTAGTGAAACAGAGATAGTAATAATATTCCAAAACAAGTCCCAAGCCCAGAGAAGTAAGGCAAACCAACATCTCTAACAGTGAACTGAAGTCCCTCTTCTGGGGACGTGGCGGAAGCAACAGTTAATTCCAGTACTTTTTAGCATCATAGGAAGAAGGCCTTCAGAATAGGATTAAAAAAGAAGGATAAATTTTTTAACAACTGTAAACTAGAACATAAAGACGTGGCATCTCAGTATGTTGCTAAACCATTCAAAATGCTTGATTTGCACACAAACAGCAAATCTGAGATTAGCAGAATCCTGCTGGATTTGTTATGGAGATCAAAGACTCAGCAGTTCAAACGCAGAGCTTTGAAAAACAGGTTGGTGGATGGGGTTGCATGGCACACGGAATTCAGGTTAGAAGCTTCGATCTTGGCCCACCCAACCTGCAGGTACAGACACCTTCTCTTAAACTCTGGTGGTGGTATCAGGTCCTCTGGTTTCAAACAGCAGAGGCAGAGTACACACACACACAAACATGGAGTGGATGTTTGGACAATAATTTACAAGTGACAGATGAGTGTCACTTGTGCAGTTAGAAAGACTGTGATTACTACACTTGCTGCTTTAGGTGTTTCACATGACAGAGCACTGGCTGAGTTAGGAGAAGCAGCAATTACTCAACCAGCTGTGGGAAAAGTGGAAAGGAAAGGAAAGAGCAGTGTAACCACTTTACTAAGAGCTTGGGCAGGGCTCTCTGCGATTACACTATGCTGGCTTTTTCAAGGACTAGTGACAACTCCTAGTATCACCAGTTTTCCTAACAGCAATAGGACAACATGTCACTGATATTTGCACAGCTATAGAGTAGGTTAGGCCTGACTATGGACTTAACAGTCAGTACCAGTCGATACAAATATCATGCACCTCATTGCTTCAGCAGTCAGCTGATAATTTGTCAAATGGGACCCCAGCAGTGAGGTCAGACTGGCAATGAGGATGCTCAAATCAAACTGCTGCCAAGTTTGAGGTCTTGTTTTCCATCTCTTCTCCCCTGCTCCTTTCATCCACTATCCCACAGCCAGTCCTGTGACTCATCTTTTTTCCTTGTACTTGGTCTATCTACCTTCTCTTTTCTGGGTGAGTTTCCTAACAGGTCAGGGGAACAAAGCACTTCAAGGAGTGGCTGGGCAGGCAGTAGAGCTGGCCCAGGATACTGAACAGAACTGTGTGACCAGGACAACAAGGGAAGATGATGGAAAAAAGTGCAATAACAGCCCCTCTCAGTGGCTGTGGGAAGCTGTTAGATCAGTTCAAGGCTTATTTCTTTCACAGCTTCAAATACACTCCCATTACAATGTAAAGATGTGACTTTTTGCACTGTGCTGACCCCATTTGAGGGCTCCAGAGCAGGTGATGCCCATACACAGGTGACAGGGTTTTAAGCAGGTGGAAAAAGGTTGGGGGAGGGCTAGTAATCCATGTGTTTGGGCATGACTTTAACATGCAGTATAAAGAAGGTGCCCTGACTCTAGCAGGGACTAGAGATACGTGCAGAACTAATGGGATAATATCACACTTGGATGCACAGCTGAATGATCAAGAAGTGCAGGAAAGAGATGAAAGTATAAGGGGAAATAGCAAAGAGAAAAATATTCCAAAGCATACATAAATGCATACAGAGGAGGAAACTGAAAAGAACATCTGAAAACTAACCTTCATGTACCATGAAGCTTTTACCACCAAAATAAACTTTCAGGTGCTAATGGCCTGCCCTCCTTCTCCTTGTCCTCATGCCAGCATCAGCTAACACATATATATTAAGCTATCAGAGCGTGTCCAAAGGAGGGCAATGAAGATGGTGAAAGGCATTGATGGGAACCCGTATGAGGAGCGGTTGAGGTCACTTGGTCTGTTCAGCCTGGAGAAGAGGAGGCTGAGGGGAGACCTCACTGCAGTTAAAACTTTCTTGTGAGGGGGAGGGACAGGCTCTGATCTCTTCTTCATGATGGCCAGTGACAGAACCTGAGGGAATGGCCCTGAAGTTGTTGCAGAGGAGGTTTGGGCTGGATATTAGAAAGAGGCTCTTCACCAGAGGGTGGTTGGGCACTGGAACAGGCTCCCCAGGGAAGTGGTCACAACACCAAGCCTGACATAGTTCAAGACATGTTTGGATGATACTCTCAGGCACATGGTGTGACTCTTGGAGGTGGTCCTATGCAGGGCTAAGGGCTGGACTCAATGATCCTTGTGAGGCCCTTCCAACTCAGCATATTCTGTGTTTCTGTGAAATAAGCAGAAAACAGATGACCTCCAGAACCTGATCATCCTCTACTTACCTATATGTCAATAACTGAATCCCTTTAAGGCCACAGAGACTTGGAATAAGTAATGCTAGAGAAACAAAAAATGAAAAAATGTGCAAATATAAAAGGCTAACATTTCACTGGTTTTGTGAAATGTCTTAAATAAGTACGTTTTAAAAGATTTACTGTATTCTTTAATGACCAGAATTAAAGGAATTATTGTTCTTACAATAGGTATTTTGAGAGACAAGCAGTGTCCGGACCACTGGCCCAGAACCATGGACTGAAGGACACCATTTCCCTTCATGTAAAACAGAACTTCAGCATCTGGATTCTGGTGGAAGCTCATTTACAGCGCGGCAGCTCCGATGTTGTAATTACAACATTAACAGGTAGCAAGCTGTTAGAAAGGGGAATTAAAATGAATGTGGCTGATACCCAAGGATTATTTCTCAGATGAAATACAAGGGAGAAATATTCATATTTCAGTAATTACAGTAACATTCTATGAATAGCTTCCCTCAATATATTACCTACATTCTGAATCAAAAAAAGCCTAATGTGGCTGATGACAGCAAAGCTGAACATGGTCTCTGCCTAAGCAATAATGGTTCTTTCACATATTTGGCACTTCTGAAAGGAAAATGAATTCTGGCAACCAGATCTGTTTTCTTTAACAGATGTTTCAAAATATGGTAATGAGGTGTGGGTTTCCTAGGCTGTCAGCTGGAATTCACTAAGCAGGAAACAGAATAAAATGGATCTGACTCAATTAGTCTCTTCACTTTAAACCTTTAAAGACTACATTAGATTTTATATTAATTTTACAAAACACTACATGCAATAAATCATGTAATAGTACATGCACCTCTGCTAATACAATTTACTCTCGACCTTTCTTTTCACTAATTCATAACTGTGTGTGACAGATATCATGTCTATCTGAAGAGTTTCAGAGTGACTCTGGCATCCAGAAAATCACCACATTCCTCAAAGAAAAAAAAAATTAGAAAGTCAGAAGAAACGCATTTTTGTGATATGTTTAGTCAAACTCCAGTTTGAAAAATGGAACACATTTTTAGATAGTAAACAAAATTCATATTGAACTCTAATCTTAAGTAATTTCTTAAACACAGCTTTATCTTCACACTGATGAAAGCTGTACTAATGAAGGACCAGCTAGAATTACATGTCTAGCAGAGAGATGAAAGAGAATGACTCTTAATTAAAAGCTGAATCACATTTAAATTTTCTACTTACAGTAGTTGCCAAACTCTAGTTTCCTGCATTTTTCTAGAATAACTCTCATGTACATCTCAGTACAAAGGAGTAAACTGTATCATGACAGTGGATATATTAAATGTTTGCATACCTACAATGTAAACAGTTGAGAAAAACATACAAATCTTCAACTTCCAGCATTATTACCCACGTAAATGATAAATTTGTGTGCCAGATGTTATATGTCAGACATCACTAGTATTGGTCTTTGGTTAGCAGTTAAAAATATCTGCACTAAATCCTGACAACACAGAAAGAAGAGCACTAGTCATTTTTAGCCAATCTGCCTTGTTAGAAAGTCAATAATGCTGGTAGCTGTATCAATAACATTATAACTGGCAGAACTCACAGCCAGTTATTAGGGCTACCTGCCAATTCTTCTTACAAAGCCCCGAAGAGAAGGGAAAATAAACATCTGGCTTGTCATTTTCTGACAGTCTGCAGCTGGATTTCCCACACACAATCACACCACCAATTTCAGACACAACTGTTCAGACATTTCCATGAATGAAGTTAAAGAAAACACCCTGGGTCTGCAATTTCAGGCAATTCAGGTGATTGTTCCCTGAGAAATTGTAGCATATCACACACTGGAAGAGTAAGGTGCAATTTGGAAGATTGGTGGGTAAGGTTTTGTGTCAGAAATATGCTCCTTATTCTTATGCAAATCTTCCCAAAGTTGGCCAAACTATGAAAATGTGAACTACTGCTACGAGAGTGCTTATGCACTTAAGGGTGGTTTCTCAGAGCTGGGTAAAATGTCTGGACCTCTTGCTCTTGCTAAGAAAGCTCTCTTCTTTCCCTGTCTACAGCTGAAGACTGAACTTACCATCTGATATATCCACCTGAGCCCTGCAGGACTCACTGGTCCAGCAGGGAGAGAGGGGGATAAACCTCCTTCACCCCCTTGAGCTGAAGTAGTACAGGACAGTGTAATGGAGGACATTGAGCCTACCTTTTCTTCACTATCACTTAGCACATAGAAGCTTCTGGACTTAAATATGAGGAAAGAATCAAACTTAAAATTGTTAGAGGTCTATTTGGGTTTCATTGTAAAAGTAACTTGTGCTGTTCATCACAATCTCTTGGCTACTTTTTTTAAATGTTGTTATGAGTGCCTGGAGGATATTACTGCTCCTGTATTGCAAATAAAATACTGAGCATTAGAGATTCAAAGCAGCAATCCCAAAATGCCAGTTGTACTGCAAAGCAGAAAGTGAATTCAAGTTTCTGATTTTTTCTACTTCTTTGCTAGCCTGAAGAAAGGTTCAGGTACCTTTCTGCTTCTGCCTGAGGTAGAGGAAGAAAATGACTGAGGCTTAGAAAAAGACTAGGACTAATATCTGATAATCTTTGCTTAGTTCATTTCCACCTGTAAAGTAAAAATGTGTCCTCTTCATTATCTTTAGGGCCTATTGTGAAGATAAATCCATTGAGGACTTTGAAGTCACTAGATGGAAACTACATAAAAAAGTTAAAAGAGCGACTTCTAATAGACATATTAGTTCTATAGTAAACATGACTCCAGAGGAGTAGGGTTTATTTATAAAATTAAAAAAAAAATATTTTGCTTTTATTTTGCTTTTCAAACTTTAAAAGCAAGTGTATGTGCACATGTATACCTACAGACACATGGGGATAACCTATATCAAAAATTTAATTATAATAAAAAAAATCAAAACTTTGCTGTCAGTCTGGTAGTTTTCCTCAGCCTCCCATTAAATAATTAGTTTTGCCCCCCCATAGAGTTGCCCTTATTAAAGAAAATTTGAAAGACAAAACAGGTTTGTTTTTTGTCTCTGCAGCTTGTAGAAAGGACAGTAAAATGCAGTTTCATTATCACCATAGCCATTTTCTGCTGAGACATACTTATTTTGACCTGGAAGAAGCAAGCAGTCAAGCTTATGTCCTAAGTTTGATGTGTACAATAAATAATGGTTTACAGTAAAATACACTGATATATGCCTCATAAGCAGGTCTTTATATTTATTTTCTTGAGTGGTTTAAAACTTATCCTATTGATAATGGCAAAGCTAATATGTAGTAAATTGTTTTTACATTAGCCTTTTCAAATGTTCGTACCTAGCAGCCATTTTCTTTTTCAGACTACGTTAAATTGTTAATCCCTCCTAGTTTTGGGTAGATAATTTTCTACACACAAGCTGGAAAGCAGGCACAAGACATGATCCACAATGACAGAGCTTCATGAGGCTGAAACAACACACATTTCAATGCTATCACATATTGCATTGGTCCTTCTGAGGCAAGAAAGTTCTTAGTGAAAGAGTCTCATATTTCTGTAGATATAAAAATACCCTTTTTGGACTTCGTAGTCCACCATTTTCTACAATCACTGCAAAATTTATGTTGAGTAGAACTGCAAAGCCTGCCTAAAGATACCAGAAGCAAACTGGGTTTTCATCACCTCCTTAAACAATAGCCCATTCACTAACAAAACTCGTCCACACTTCACTGTTACCTAGTGTTAAAGAAAACAGAAAAATAAAAGTAAAGCTTCTGGATTTGAGTACTTTCCATAGTTGCCATCACAACACAATCCACATCAGGACTTGCTTAAGCTCTGAAATCAAGAAATGCTTTACACATTAATGGCTTAAACTATTTTTTGCTATCCCCATCCATATTTTACACATTCATCAACATTTTTGCTTCAGCTGCAGCTGCAAGTTAACAAAAACGCTGGAATGAGCTGACACTGGTTCAAAGGCATTCCTTTTACAGGTATTTTACTACCTTTTGGTTGTTTCACTTATACCAGTGTGCTTGCCCCCTCAGTGGTATGAGGTAAAAGTCTAAACATTTATTTTCACATCCACTCACCTCTATCTTTCCCTCTTTTCTTGACCATTTTACCAATAAGTCATTTGAAAGCTCAAGTTTCTTGCATTTGATAGTCTGTAATGATTGAAAGACTACTGCCAGCTTGCTTCATGCTGCTGTAGCTATCACAGGGCATTCTCCTAATGCCTGGCTCAGTGCAGAGTGGTAATTAAATCCACTTTATTTAGAAAAAGCATTTGATTACCATCACTAGCACCAGATAAGAAATTCAGTTCTGTTGATTAATGCACAAGGAATCATAAAAGTCTCACTACCTTGGACCTGATTTTAGACAAAAGATCTGTCTTCCTCTGCCTGTCTTTAGCCTTTCTTCACATTGTCACTGGTTCCTGCTGTGCAAAGCAGCACTCTTCATTTCTCTGTATCCCAAGGGTTGTCAAAGAGATGTAGTTCTTGTCATTCTTTCTGAAAGTGAGATATGATCCCTGTATTAGAACACTACCATTGCACAGCTAAAAGTAGAGCCTTGTGCTCTGACAACACCTGCCAGAGGCAGTGCTATGTTATTGCAAATTTTCAGATAACTGCCAGAGACCATTCCAGTGCCAGAATTTCCATTCTATCACACAAATTTGGGGATGCCCATAGCAGTCAGCATCTGGTCCACAGGGCTGTCTACTCAGTGCCTTTATTTCATAATACAGCACTATCTTTCCCATTTTCCTAAGGAAGGATGAACCTCCTGACTCCACATTCTACCATGTTGCTAAAAATTCACACCCTTCTCCCAGGTGAATTTTGATTTTCCCACAGTTCGCAGGGACATGTCTCACACCTGTTCTCACTTCCTTTTGTTCAGCAGTAAGTATGATGTATTGTTTGTCTTGAATACAATGCCATGCAAGTGCACAACCCCAGACTCTAATACCACAAGGCAAACAAGTGTAATTCTCAGATTCACATACTTTTTATTTCCTTTAACGAACAGACACAATCCCTATGCCACAGGTGAATTTTGAAAAGATGTAACCATGTCAGCATGGTTGGTGTGGAGATGTCTCCTGACATCATCAGTTTCTGATTTCATCCATGGATTGTAACAACCAACCTTTCATACAGAAAGAATAGAGTTCACACGCACATATTTTATTTAAGTTGCTACTTTATTCCTCACACCTGTATGCAGAACGGAAAGAGAAAATGGAAGATCAGTTTCATGCAGTAGACACTTCAGGCCAAGAGGAAATGCAGGTACAAAGAGAAATGAGAGCAAACTTACACTCTTTCTTTAAGGTTATGATCCTTGACTGTTCACAATAAGAACTGTCTGAGGTATGATTCACTAGTGATTTTCAATTATAGGCTGCTTTGCGGTTTTTTTTTTGTTTGTTTGTTTTAATGCAGTAAATATTTAGAGTTTCAAATTATTTGATTCAAAAATACACTAAAAAAATCACAAAATATGCTGCCAACCCTTTTTAACAGTGCATTAAATAACATCACTAACATCTTACATATGCTTTTCATTAACTTATCATCTTCCCAGTGCAACAGGGTGCCCAGTTAAGAAACAGATTTTCCTTTCCTTAGATTATAGTATGATAAGCATAAAATACAATGTTTATTCATTAGAAAAAGCGATCTCAAAGACATGTTCGCATATCTGGAGGTGAGTATAAGATTGTGATCATTCCCACTTCCTGAGAGAGATCAACTGAGAACTGTTTTCTCCCAAATTCTGTTTCATCCAGCTGCACTTTAACCATATCTTAGAACAGTGTTACTCAACCAGTGACTAAAAAATGTTGGAAACTGGTCAAATAGGTAATCAAAAAAGCATTCTGGTTTTAATCAAAGATTTAAAACCATGGCATGCACGTTCCCACTCATTACTAGTAAACAGAGAGAGGGAAAAAATAATGTAAAGGAACTTAAACAACCTTTTTTTCTATTTAGTTGTAAATTAAATATGGCAATTAATATGCCATCCATCTGTTGTTTTCAAAAACATTTGCGTGGCTCTTGGATTTGTTTGTGATAGGGCAAGTTATTTACTTCGATTTCAAAGGAGTGAGAAATTGCATCACAAAGGAATTGTACTTTTGAGACAGGTTCTTGCCCAAGGATTGAGCTTACCAATTGCCTCCAGGGGATCACTGCAAGAGAAAATTACTGTATTTTTGAATTTGTTTTCAAATTCTCAGGAAAGTTATAGAAAGCAGAGACAGTTTTAATTTGCACTTGGCATAGCTTGCATTTTTGAGGAATTGTGTTGAAGCACTGTGTTCTATTTATTGATTTCCAAGAGTTCAGATTTTTGTGTTAGTCTAATTTGCAATGCTGAATTACGTGTCAAATTGCTAGCCAAAAGAAGATATTACCCAACCAGATCACTTGGAATTGTTCTTTTTGGTGATACTACACAAAAGAGAAGCTAACTCCTAAAGAGAGTTTTCTTAATTAGATTTATTCTGCAGATTCATTTTCTTAAGCTGAAGTGACACATAAAGGGGTAGCAAAATTAAAACTGAAGTTTTCAGATATGAATAAATTTGTATTAAACTACTTAAGCACCGTCAATTCATAATTTGCCTGTATCCTTAAACCTTTTATTAATTAAAAGGGCTCAGAAAACTTCTCATTGCTCAGTGTATTCCTCTACGGTCTGCTACTATGTTTCTTGGTAGAAACCCTTCCCTGAACCCTGTGGAATGAAAAGTAACCATGAGAAAAGCAAATTTTATTGCTTCCTGCCATGAATGCCATGGTAGTAGGGTTGTTCAGAAATAGAGAAGTTATTATCAGGGCTTGAACTAAAAGGGAAGAAAAGGAGAGCTGGCTTTGATCAGTGGAGCAGAGGAGCTGCAAGTCTTCACTCGGTTCTTCTAATGGTAGAATTGCCTGTCAACTAATGGACATGTTACATGTTCATTCAATCATGCCTGCCAGGCTGCTGGTGCTGCACTGTAGAAGAACTTTCATCATCCTTTCCAAGCTCAAGCCCATGAACACTATGCCAATCAGAGCATACAAATCACTGTCCTACATAAAACTCACCCAATTCCACAATTCTTGTTCTCTGAAGTACTCCCATTGACCTCGATATTACATTTATGCCTTAACTTTTTCATCATACACCAGCAATGAAAACAGTGTAAATTTAGCTGAAATAAAAGGGTAAAAAAATCTGTGAGATGAAGTGATTGGACCTCTGTCCAGTACAGGAATTTATTAATAAGCAACAAGCTGAATGCATTACTTCTTCACCTTTGAAAGATATAAAAACACATACATGCTGATAAAAGTAAAAAACCTTACTCTGTAATCTTAACTCAGTTTTCAGTTTATAACAACCTGTATTCTTCAACAGCATACCTTATTTTTTTGAACATCTACATATGTAGACTCAAATATGAGAAAATAATAAATTTTGAATATATACATTTAACAAGAAACTCAGGAGTGACAATGCTCTCAGCAAGAAAGAATCAGAGTCATTACACTGTGAATGTATCTGTCATCCTGACATCTAGCTTTGCCTAATTACTTATATAATATCTTTATGGGACAGTTTAGAAATATCTCATTTCATCCAAACTGACAATTTCTGAGAGTGAACCTGTGTTGTTATTATTATCTGAGAAATATAATAAATGGACAGCATGAGAAGCATTGGTTCACATACAGTTATTACTTGTGGTACAGTTTCATTACATCTCATGGGCTCTTAATTCAAGTGACTGGTATTCTGGTTCAACCCTCTTAAGATATCTAAGAGTAAGGAGAGGCATACTCTAAAGCTCTACTCAAACAGCTGCATTTTGATTTGACCTGACCAGTAATCAGCAGCAACACACAGTTTTGAGATAAAAGCCAATCCCCCACCATTTTAATTGAAAGAAGAGCTGGAATATCTTGCTGCAGAAACACCAAGGTGTTGCCCAAGCCTGGAGGCAAAGGTGCAAATAGCACTGTGAGCAAGGAAAATAACATCATGAAAATACCTTCAGGTTTCAAAACTCTCTGATCCGGAATGCATATGAAGTTTCATGTATATAGGTGTGATAAGGTAGTCTAAACCATTTTAGCTTACATATCCCTAATAGAAAACTGAGACCTGGGGATTAGTATTTTCTGAATATGCAGTTAAAAGGCTCTACAAACTTAACTGGAATCTAAGTTTCAGAACTAAGAAATGTTTCACAATATGTCTTCCCCAATAGTATATTTACAAGCTGTTTCAGTTTGCAAGCCTGAGTGTATAGCTTATGAGGAGAAAAAAAGATTACAGTTTTAGAGTGAAGGCAAGTTGCTCTATGTTTATTATTTCTAGTTACATGAGACTAAATCAGACTTAAGTCCTGGAATTTGATGGAAGTATTTAAACAAATCCTCTTAAAAGCAGAATTTGATACTCCATTACATTTAAGACTATTCTCAAAAGCAGATGTCTGAGATGGTTTACTAAGACAGAATCCATTATCAGAGATATTATATACACAATTTTTCTAAGAATAGAAAACAGTGATATCCCAAGTAGTTGGCACTTCAAATTAGATACATTAACATTTATTAAAATACTTTGAAAATGCAAACATCATTTGACCCATATAGACCAAACCATTTGCGTCAGGTGAGCAGTGCTGTTTCTTCAATAGCACTGCTCATACAAGTTGCTGCCTTAGAATCATGATTTCCCAAGGGATAACAGTATCGATGATGACAAAATCCTCTGCAAGCAGCTGTGGTTCAATGCTTTCAGTGTTATGATCTTTTCTATGGATCCATGTTTGGGATTCTCACGCTGCTACTGTTCGTGCATGTCTCTCATTTACCAAACAGTGTTGGAAGTCATTGGGGTTATAGTTTATCTTACCTCTTTAAACATACCCCCTGTGTTTTTCTACTTCCATTTTGCACACTGGTTGCAACCAGTTTTTAATCCCCAGTCCTTAGACTCTCCTGCAACTCTGCTAAGAGAGGGGACTCTCCATCAGCCCACTCATTTACATCTTCCACTCACCTAGGAAACACAAAATGTTTACTCTTGTGTGCAAGAAAAACAGAAAGTTTTGAGGTTTCCACTGCACGTCAGAGGCTTTGTACAGTGAATCCCAAGGGAAAAGCTGAGATGGTTTGCAAAATCCTCAGCAGCAAAGATGCCACTACTAAAGCTTGCCATGCTCCTGGCATGAGGAATCCCTCAAGAGTCTACACATACCTCCTCTGCAATGAGAATCTCACCACAGCTGCTGCTGTGTAACCCAAAGAAACTGCAGGAGGACACTTCTGTCGGACCATTCCTCTGAATGAGAATAGCTTTAGTAAAAACTGATGGGAAACCAAGTGTTGGACTGTACAAGTATCCATCAACATTAAGTTTTGCAGACAATGGCACAGAACACTGAAGAGCAACTCTGGTGAGGAGTAAGGGAGAGAAAGCAGGGGACATTAGCTTTGTATTTTCTCTAAAAATAACCATAAACCGCACAGCTATTAAACTCTGCAGAGAAACGAATAGCTTTATGAAGCATCAGTAACAGTTGAGACTTTAAGGCAGGAAGGATGTTAACTGACCTCCTGGGTAATATTT
This sequence comes from Empidonax traillii, assembly GCF_003031625.1. Lineage (NCBI taxonomy): Eukaryota > Metazoa > Chordata > Aves > Passeriformes > Tyrannidae > Empidonax > Empidonax traillii. The sequence goes on from NW_020955496.1 coordinate 436,841, forward strand.
CTGGCATTACTTTTGCTCATTCTAGAGGTCCAGTGAATATCAAAGAAACATTTAAATCTCCCTGATTTTCTTCCAATTTTACACTGTCCCTTTTACTTTCATAAAGTTATCAGCTACCACTGTGCAGAGCTTGAAGGAGGACTCTCAGGAGACTAGTGATACCATTTTCTAACTATTCTGAAAATCAGTGACGTGGGATGTCAGAGCATGCTAAAGAAACTGGAACTGGGCTAGGAGTAAATTATGCTAAAGACATTATTTTCCAATGATGATGCAATCATTTGCCTCAACAATTAACAAAAGGTCATTACCTTAGAAAACAAGAGAAAACAAGAGCAGATGTTAAATTACCTGTGACACATACAAAGATACTACTGTTTTCTCTTTAAAGCTATATTCTTCACTTTTAAGCCTGTCACTGTGGAACTTGCTTTGACCAATTCAGCAAAGGACTTCAGTGAAAACAGTAACAGTTAATAGTGAGGAACTGGTATATGACTGGAAGCAAAGCCTGAAAGCCCATGCTTACTAACTGTTAATCAATGTTAATCAAAGTCTGCTAGAGCACACTCTGAAACAGAGTTACCATCTGCCACGCTTAAGGACAAGAGCAAGAAAGCAGAGGCTATTTTTATTTTTTTTTTAATATTTCCCACCACAGACACAGGCAGGAGAGATGAGGGAAGGAAATGAAACATGATGAAGTGCTGACACAACAGAACCAAAGACCCGGCACAGTGATGAATGCCTTCAAGCCTGTAGAACAACAGAATGTGACCTTCGGGCTTTGTTTCCCATCCGGCTCTTTGAGGAAGCTTCGGGGCAAAACATGTGTGTTGAGGCAGTGCAGTGTCTGCACAGCACCTCAGAGAATTCCTGATTCCCCGGTCCATAGATCTTCAGGAGTCTAGCACTGTAATATTGATTTCTCGTTGCTGTTTTAATGCTGTTACTTGTCTTCTTTCTACTGAACACTAAAAAATTGTAAGCATGTTTAAACTGCAACAGCTCTGAAGACCTTTGTGAGAGAGTGAAGGTAAATGATAAAGTCATTGAAAAGATCAGACATGAAAAAGATCTTCTGCAAAACTAACTGACAGTTTGAGACAGTGAACATTACTTAAGATAAAAGGATGCAGGATCAGATATAGTATAATTTAAAAGTCTTTCTGTGACAACTGTTCTAATATTACAAAAATATGAAGAATAATGAAGATGATCCTGCTCAATGACACCCTTGAGAGAAAGGAATGCCTGGACACATGAAGACACTTCTTATTTCCTTTCTGCATTTACCTCTTCTTTCTTGCCTTGGTCTGGGTCATAGGGTTGACATTGACCACTAAAGAATATCAGAGTACAGGAATGAACTGCCAGGGCCTTTCTGACTATGCTACGTGTTCCATCCAAATCAGCACTTGAGCCTAAGTATGTTTTTTCAATTATATGTGTTTAAGAAAGTTATAGGCTTCCTTTTTTTTTCACTTTCTTTAGGTATCTGGTTCTGTACATCTAAAATACAGATAAAATTATACCTTTCTGCCCTGACAAAAGGCTGTAAAATGTAGGCATGTTTTCATAACTATCAGAATTCTGTAAAATTGCACTGGGATGCTATTACACGCAAAAACAAGTAGGGACTATATAAGACCAAGGGGTTTTTGAAAAAATGAAGCTACTAGATGACATGGTTCTGTCAGACAGAAACAGGACTGTATTCTGCCTTTAATAGCAGACTTCTAAAATGATAGAAACTAAATGACTAAAGCTACACACCCTTCTTATTGCATACTTACATGCATATGTGACAGAGATAAAGGACCATATTGCTAAAAGCCTGTCCATCTTTCTGACTTTATTAGTGATCTAATGAAAGATACTAACCCTGTTTAAACACCTTGCATTACTTACCTGTGCCACAAGTATACTGCTGACTTGCTTGAAGAAAATGCAAGATGCTAAAAACCCAGTTTAGCAGCCACTCCAAATTTAAATATTTATATATGTTGAACAGTTTTAAATATTTGGTTGTATAGTTTCTGAGCTTACTTCAGAGTTGGGAATTAAAAAAAAAAATAGATAAAGATCATGAATATATTCATTCATAGAGAAAGGCCACACATGTCCTATGGTCAGAGACAGAAAACATCTCTGACGTGTTGTCACTGCCCAACCGCTTCAAGGAGAGCAGCACCTGGTGACAAGGAGTATTATGAAGTCCTGTAACTGTTGAGCAGTTCAGAGGAGGGATCAGAAGGACCTGTGGATCCAATGCAGATAACTTTTACACCTAGCACTCTGTTTTGCTGTCTTGCTTTAACCTAACTGTTCTTTGCTGCAAAAATACCTGAGACAGTGAGCCTTAGGCTGCTACACAAACATGAATCCTCTGGGAGGGACAGTCCCAGATGATAAAGTGCTACATCACACACAGCACATGCTCCCTTTTGCCTCATAGAGGTATCAGAAAGGACATGGGAAGAAAAATTTAGTTAATATGAGGGTGGAGAAGGGGCACAGAACAAATATTAACAGTTAAATGCTTGTTTAACAGCTCCAAATGAATCAACTTCTAAGGTTTAGGAACGTGGTGTTAGGACCATGGCAAGATAGATACTTGAATCAGCAGCCTTTCAGCTGCAATTTCTGTGGGAGCAACAAGCATCAGCTCCTTTATTCTGCTTGCAGAATCTCTAAGCAACTTTCAGCCAAATGGTAAAACAGCATCAATTACAAATATTAACCTAACAAAATTTATTTAAGAATCTCCAACGATAGAGCATGGTGAGGGATGAAGAAAAAGATGTGTAACACATCAGCATTCTCATCCCTTCTATGTGCTTGCATTTCAGTACCTTTAAAATTAATTTTATATTAAAAATTCCCAGTCATATAGGAAGGGAGTCATATAACAAGGGAGTTTCAGGCTGGGAAACTAAAATGCGTAAAGACAGTAAGACCCACTCAAGTATATGTCTCTTAAGAAAAAGAAAGATATTTGAAACTCCTTTTATCACTCTTTTGTTTCGTTATTTGTGAGGCTATCTGCAGTCAGTCAGTTCACCTAAACCTGGTCACAGCTGAAAGCCCTTTTCTTTTTTTTTTTTTTCTTCTGTAGTTTCTGCTCCTTTTTAGGTGAAACCTGCCTCTTAAAAAGACATGTTTTGAAATGCACTACTCACTCACAACTGCACCATTTTTTCCCCAATAGCTGTAGGATTGTTTGATGTTAATGAGATCAAGGTCTGTAGGAGGTAGCTTCTTACCACCCTTATAAAAATCATCTCATGTACAGGCAATTCATACTGATGGCTTGACAACAAAACTAGCATACTTACACTTATTTCTAGCAGTTGTTGCAATTTTTCCAGGCCTTTTTTCATTTAAATATCTTTCAATAGCAGGAAGTTCTGCTGAATAAAATATCTGAGAAATGTATATTAGAGGCACATTAAAGTACAACCAGAGCACATTCCTCTAAATCAAGAATCTAAGATCTTCCACCCTTTAGTTCCACATCTTCCACATATGTCCAGCCATGAATAGTCTCAATGCCCCACACCTCATTAGGTTATGACTGAGTGTTCAGTTTGTGGTAAGAAAAGCTGCCATTCCCCAAAGAGTGGAAGGATTCCTGAGTATCTGTTTCCATCATCCTCATGAGAAGTCACTCCTTGAAAAACATGGGAAAAGGGTGAATACTGGACTATAACAGCCACCACAGGTAACCTACTTCTAGTGTTCTGAGAGCAACACAATGCAAGTTTTTGTAGCTATCACTGCTTATCTCAAAGTGGCACTTACTACCATCAACCTGCAGTTGAGGATCTCATTTGCATCATGAACTCCAAACAGGACAGTAACTGTTAGCCAAACACAAGCTGGCTAAACACAAAATTGGAAGTTTTAAATGTGACTTTGAACCTCAAAAGTGCAGTAAGACCGTATTTTCACACTTTTCCCTGTTATCATGAAGACTATTAAGTTTCTTCTATTGCCTTCTCCCAAGAACTACAGATTTAAGGAAAAGTTACAGCCATGTGTCTTGCAGTCAAGTTTCCAGAATTAACGGTATGGTATTGTACCATTAATCACGAGAAGTTTGGATATGAAGGACAAACAAGGCATGCTGTGTGACTGTGGCCATACAAATAGACAACATTGTGCAGAAAACTTGTTAAATGTTCTAAGCAGTCTATCAGAGCTATGGTTAAGCAGATATGGTGAGTTAAAGCAAAAATAGCTGTAACCCTTCATCTACGTAAGTGCACAGCACTTTCAAGCCTATGTACTATTGCTAGTTTCTGAAGAGCCACAGCATTTCCACAGCCTCTAGAGAGGATCTCATATCTGACTGGACATGTAATTTTTTCAGGCTCAGTAAAACTATATGCTGTCTTAGGTAACATTTTCCATACAGATTTCCATTTTTATTATTGTTGTGTTTTTTTTCTGACAGGTGTTTCGAATACTTCAGCAAGTATCATTCTGTGATCTTTCCCTAACATCTGAAAGTTGACGTTTCAGGCAGGACATAGAAAAATTAACTATGCTACTGTCTCAGACATTATTTTGGCCTAAGGAAAATTACATTGGGCAAGAGATCGAAACACATGATAACATTTCTCTCCCAAAATCTTCTAGATGCACTTACAAAATATAAGGCTGAAGAACTAACACAAAATGTCAGATCTAATTTAGAAAGTTCAGTATCTAAAAAGTTATTTTTACCATTTTTCAGGTGTTCTGTAACTCATCTACATTCAGCCAGAATGATCTTCGCTAATGCTATCTCCTACAAATGATCACCATTTTACATTTAAACTATTAGTCACAAACAACAAAGCAGGACCTTCTGCTTGATTTACTAGATCAGCTACTTCAGATATGTCCTTGCAATAAAGTATGAGCAGAAGCAGCTTGTCTTTCTAAAATGCATTCAGACACCTTGCTGTGTGTCAGTGGTGGTAAATTAAGACATGAGTAGAGAATTTACACAACCTCCCATTTATTTTCTCCAGATGAAGTATATATATACATATCCTTTTCACATATACTTTGGAATAAATGGAGTTCTACCAATCCATGGAAAATTATTCCACAAGGTATTAGTTTTTGAATTCCCCGAATTTCTCCCTGAGTTCCTTCCACCCACAACCACCAACAACCAAAACCAACTATTTTTTAAGTTTGAAGCCATGTTCTGACAAATTTGCACCAAGAGACAGCTGGGGACAAAATTCATGAAGGTATTTTATCTCCCTGTATTCCTTTGTTGATGTAGCTCTTGCTTCGGAAAACACCTTCAGTTAAACCAGCAAGCACCTTGGGTGGAACTAAGATCGTTCATCTCATAAATAAAACAAACTGTAAGAATCTGGTTCCATAGCTGCATCCTTGTATCTTTCCTCCAATACACTCCAAATATTGATATAAGCCTATAATGGGCAGACAATAAGGACTTGGAAATGCCAATATACTCCAACTTTCTTGCCAAGCAAGGCCCTGTGCACTCCAGAGGAAAGGGTTTTGGATGTTGTTGACCGGTCATCATATTTTGAGCTTGACATAAATCAAAGATAGAGGTTAGTTAATGAATAATCCTGAATAGTGCAGTCAGTATATGTAGTGTTTGCTCCGTATTATCTCCAGACTACCTTTTACAGATGTGAAAGATCCTTATCATCTTTCACAGCTTGTGAATGGGTCTCATACTTTGCAAATTCCTCTGCTAGAACAACTGGGAGGCAAAAAAGTCAACAACTACTTTCCAGTAGCTGAAGACTCAACATACTGAAGGGATGAAATGAGTCAGTTTCTAATTTTCACGCTGTGGTTCAGCCTGTTATATACCAAAGCATATATGAAGTTTATATTTCACCCTACTTTTTTTACCAGTGGTCTTGCTGCCTTCTCATTAAAATCTATTTTGCAGTCAAACAGGGTGAAAGAGTTCCATACTGAATGAATTACACTAACCCTCTCTTAATGCAGCTAATGTTTTAAAATACCCTAGTTTTAAAAAATTGTTTGGCATTGGTATCTTGCAGCTCTCCTCTTTAAAAATACCTCTGCTCTACAATTTCTACCTGCACCTGAAAGTGATTACTTTTCTTCATTACCAGAAAAACAAATTTAGGCATTAATCCCAAAGGAAGGACCATAAAATTAGTTTCACCCTGCCTTTACATTTCCTTGCTATTTACCTCAGCTTAATCCATGAACCAATCTCTAGCTTTGCGGCTTTGCTTCCTGAACTCATGTATTAATGATATGTCAAAATCTAAAGCTCCCTGAAGAAAAGAGGTTGCCATGGGATACTGAGCTCCTAGGAGCAAAGTGTAGAAAGATGTATCCTGCTAAGAAAGGCTCCAAAGACCTTGCTGTGTCAGCCAGTATTGCTTTTTATCTCTTTAGATGAAACAAAATCACTGCTCTGGGAGGTACTGGGCATCTGTCAGCCCTGATTGCTCCATCATACTGACCATTTCAACTGGACTGTAGGAATTCATTTGCAGAACGAAAGTCTTACAGTTCCTCAAAAGCTCTGACTGTGTGTCGGAGCTGCTCTCTGGCAACACATATAGACAAATAATTTTTCTTCAGCAGTACCTGGCTGTAATTACTCTCTTCCCTCCTAGCTTTTTAAATGCCTCCAAGCCCATATGCAAAGAAGTCATGTGCTACAGATTAATGATGCTTATGAGGGAGAAAGGAGAATAAGGCATGAATGCTTTGGGTGGGGCTAGCTAGCCAAGTGAATATTATTTCTTCAGAGATAAAGATGACTTTTCAAAAAGACAAGAGAATAAGAAGAGGTAAAGACTAGAAGATACGACTGCTGAAGCATAGTTTCCAAGTGAGAGCATAGCTTCTGCCAGAAGTGTGTGCTTGGTGAGAAAAATAGAGTTCTGAATAGCCTGAAGGGCTAACAAGAGAAAAGACATTTGTGACAAGTTCCCTGTGTGCATCAAAGAGCTTGGTCACTGATGCACTTCGAGGTGTTTATACTGTCCCACAGCAATGCAGTCACACTAAAATCTTTAAAATTTATGTTTTCATGAATACAAGTTGATGCCACAGAGTTATAGTACATTCACAGAAATGTCTTTTTACACAACCTTTAGCAACATACAAGTTTATGGAAATTCAGTTCTGCTTCCAAATGATTCACAAAGGAGAAGAAAGGCTGAATTTGAGTAAAAATTTGCACCTTTTTTTCCGTCTCTAGTACCAAACTTACCCTTCATAAGGGTAGCTATAAAGGTTTGATTGCAAGCATTGTGCATAGTGATTTTATTGTTTCAAAAAGCTAGTGAAGAACGCAATATTCAACTGGTAAAACCAATAATCCATTTACATGTCTCATATGTTTCTAATTAATTTCTTGGTAGGAAAACATAAAATTTTGCCTCTGGTTCATCAGTGATATTCAGCTGAAACAGAGATGATACTAGAGATTTCCATGCACAGCTATCTAAAGATACAGTGTCTACAACTATCTAAGCATACAGCAAACATACAGACTTTTCCTCTTTTGCAGTAATTTGTACAGATAGAAGTGAGGAAAAATGACCCTCAGGGGACAGTGACTGGTGGAGGTATGAGGAGTTCCTCTATTGTAATGGTTTCCACTTGAAGACCACGCTGGATTCTTTCAGCAGAATCTGTTTTATATCATGAACATCAGCACTTTAAGAGAGCTCTCTGTGCCAGCTTTCTCCTGTGAACTTGCAAAACTAACTTCAAAACCAAGGAAAAAAAAAGTATATTGAGTTCAGAACAACAAATGAGGGCAGATTCTCTAAAAATATGGGCTAAAAATTTTAGTTCTTGGTTTTATTTACACTTTTTCTCCTACTGGAAAGCTTTGAGTCTCATAAAAAACCCACAACAGAATACACAATAATACAAAATTGTCTTTGGTGAAACATTTCTCCTTGAAAAATCTTTTTATCACAGAAGTATTTTATGGGTTAGAAATCTCTTACAAATTGCAGAACCTTTCAAACCAATTTTTTTTTTTGTTTTGAAAGCAACCACAGTGATTTTCTGTCAACTGTATCTTATAATAAACATGAGATGCTCACTAATTTTTTTATTGTATTATCATAAATCTACGGACTCATTTATTTTTAAATTCAAATAAATAAATAAATAGGTAGATAAATAAAAACAGCAAAACAAACAGGAGACAAAAATTATTGAAACAAGCAAAAAAAATTCATCAGGCTGTGACTAGTACCCAGCTCCCATTGCATGCTTTTGAAAACTTCATCCTTCCTGGTGCAAGTGGAAGCCCAGTGATGCAGTATGTTTGGGCCAGGCTGATGTTCCAGATAACCTGCACAGTCAATGGCAGAAAAACCCACAGAAGGAACAGTGCATTTAGGCAGACAGCAGCCTTGGATCATTGACGAAGAATAAATTGCATCTTCATATCTTTGAATCTCACTTTGCAAGTCATCACTTTCAGATGTAAGTCAAATCTACTGGGAGTTTTGAAAAGCTCCCATTGTAAGTCAGTGGGGAAACTTCCAATGACTCCTGTGAGCTGTTACGAGCCTTTGTGGAAAAAAAATACATCAGCAGTCTGAGAGACTGAACATGTAAAGTGTTAGGAGGCACAACACTGTGGTCAGTTACTCAGAGTGGTAAAATGACATCTATAAATCTGCAGTTCCCTTGGAGAGTAGCATATGTTTGGTTTGTGTGATGCTTGCCACCTAACATAGACAACTAGTTTTCCTAGACTCTTTCTATAGTCAGGTAATAGTGAAATATAACATCTAACTGTTCCTCTTGCTCTCATATTTAGCAAATTAAGTATAAAATTCAACAATTTCAGGTACAGTTCTGATATTCTGATCCTTCCACCTAACAGAGCTGCTGGGGTTGGCATTTCATTCTCCCAACACAGACAGGTGCAGTGTTGAAGCATACCTCTGTAACATGCTTCGTCTCTCTTGCAGAGCGTAGAGAGCAAAAGCAGTGCAGTAGAGAACTACCTAGATTTCCATTTATTTACCCAAATACAGACATTTTCAACTACTCAGCCCTTTCAATTGGAGACTGACTGTTGGAAACGCAAACCCCACACTACTTTGGACTGAAAAAGAGACATCATTTCGTATTTTGACATAACCTCTGTTAAACACAGAAAGTCAGAGCAGCTGAAATTTTAATTCCTGCTAAAGTCATCTGGATGGTGTACAACATATTCTGACTTGACCTCACATGGATATGGTGAATCAGTGCCATTTTTCATTTAAATAAATAACCTGGAATGGCCATTAAAACTCACTAAACCACCAACTTTAAACAATTACTTAGCCTCATCAAGGTTGTCTTTGTACCTCAGCTCAAGTATGACCTCAAATTGCCCATGCAAAACCTAAAACTACCTTACTCTTGCCTCCACTGTCATAGTAAAGCAACACATCTGCCATCTCAATTTAATGCAGTGTAAAGACATCCCTTTTTTTTTCAGTGAAGACACGGCCCGAGGCTGCTGCTTCTCCTTTCTCTGTGTGTTGAAGCATAGATGTCTTTTGAACTTCCTGAAGTCAGCAAGATCCCCTGGGTATTATCATGTTTATTTTAGAAAAGGCCTATTGTTCTGGAGACTAAGACCATTTCTGAGGCTGTTTTGAAACTGCTTTTTCCAACTGTTAATTGTTCTAACCTTCAATTTTAGGGACATCAGAGGAGAAGTAATTAAAGACCCATTTTCCCCAGCAGAGACACTATTTCTATTCATTTTTGATACACTATTTGGCTATTTATTGCCCTTATTGTTCCTTTTGATGGTTGCCAGGGAGAAGGAGATTAAAACTCAATGTGCAGCACAGCTCATTCTAGGGTATAATTTTTCTGGTATTTAAAATAATATATGTTAGATAATAGATAAAAATTACTGTGTTGAGCTTAAAAGAGGATATTATTGTGCCATATTTAGTTTTATTTTTTCCAAGTCCTGAAAAAAATTTTCCTAAGGGATGCACAGGAAGAAGACAGATATGATAAATACAAACAGATTTCCTCAGTGAATGCTAGAGGAGAAGCATAAGCCCCCAAACAACCGACTGTTTTCCTCTACAGAACAAAGAAAAAGTTCCTCCCTAGACACTTTAATTACATTTTTTACTTAAGAATGCAGCTGCTGTTATGCATTACTTGGAGCATGGCATAATTCTACAAATAAAATTAATTTCCTAACATATCTGCATTAGTGATTGACCTGAAAAATATGGAAAAATATCCCCAACTTGGTGGTCAACTACATTGGGCAGGGCAAAACTCAGGGTCTCTCTGGGTAAAAGCAGAAAGTTAGTTAGCAATCATGTTTTGCTCTGCGTCTCTAGTTTTTCCTTGAGACTCTTGGTTTCTTTGGGAAAGTTAGCTTTTCCAAATATGATCAGCAGTGAAGTAACAGATTCCAGGTAGACCACATGAGGCATCAGCTTCACTGATAAAGGTCATTTCACGAAACAGAAGCAGGTGGTTGAGGAGATGGACTTCCATATGAGAGCCAATTTGGAGTCAGTGTCCAGAGAAGGGGGAACAAATTGCCTGCTTCTGAGCCTATCTGGACCAGATGGGTGGAAACTCTGGAGGGAGAGCTGTCATGTTCTGTGCATATCTGTGCAGCTAGAGCCAGGGCTATAGGAATGGCTGTGCCGCCCATGATGCACCACTTGGCTTGTGGTATTTTTCAGTTTAAGTAAAACAAGAGGCAACAAGTTTTATCAAGTAGGAAAAAAAAAATTATTTCAAGCTGATGGACAGATTTTTAAAGGTCCTGAAACCTGGGTATGAATCGAAACTTGTGAGTGAGTTTGGACAAAGCACTTATATTCTTTTAGTAACAATATCTGAAACAGGGTAGCTGATTCCTTCTGCTGACACTTGTCAGGAAGAATTCAGAGAGGAATTTCTCTCCTGTATTAAAAGAGAAAACATGCCTGTGGTCACAGCCTCCTCCTACCTCCTCAGGCTCAGTTTCTACAGCTGACTGCCTTTGGGCACATGCCTATGTGCTGCTTACATAGTTTTAACAGGGTCCTATGCGGAGGGGAACTTGGAAAGAGCAGGGTTTGATTCCCAGACCTACCAAAGGGTTTCTTGTGAGCCCTGGAGCATCTCATTTCATCTACACTGTTCGCTTCTTCATTCAAAAATAAATATAGTAGCACTTACCTATTCTGCCATTAACTATAAAAATAATAATGTACCTGTATCATTCAAATGTTATTACACTGATAAGCATCACATAGAAGCATCTCTAAATATTCACAGTGAACAACAGATTGTCATATCAAAGTGTTTGGCTATCTCACATGAACTTCAGATCTTTCTCTCAGAGACTACAGTACACCTCAGTTGTACGACTGGAACTGGTAAAAACTGAACATTAGTTACCAGTATCTCTGATTTGGGGAAAAAACAGCAAAAACAAACTTGAAAGAGCTCTGAAAGACTCCAGTTTGAATTTCACAACTCAGCCTCCAGTAGTTTCAGCCTGTGACTATTGCATTGGGTATCTTCTGATTACCCAGCACTCTCAAGCTATCTTCACAGATGTTCTAATTACAAGTACCAGGAAAACTATTTTTCTAATAGAACCTTGATTTACCAATTTCTGTCAAGATCAATGACCTCAGAAATGACAACTATATTTTAAAATAAATTAGAAGAAACAGTGGTAATGGATGCAAGATGTAAGTTACTAACTCTGCTGCTTTCCTCATAGGTCCTTTAAAATCTGTGATCCTTGAAATTAAGTATTTCTAGAGATTACAAAGTGTATCATTTACTACAGCAGTTCAAATCTTTGTCAAACTCAAAATAACAGATTCCCAGAGTTCATAAACTTGCCAAATGCAAGACCTGGCAGAGATATATATGGTTTTCTTCTGACTATCACGTTCTAGGGAATTTTTATTTATGAGAATTTTCCCCTCAAACTTTCTATCTGCTGTTGTATATACATGCTGCTCTGACTAGTTTTGTTTATATAAAGCCTAAGAAACATAATAGAGCAAGAAGAATTCCAACCTCAGTACATACTACAGGGTGGAAAATACTTCCTTTGAAGTAACTTCAGTTTTATAAGTATAAACATTAGGAATCTGAAAAATAGGGATAACACAGTTAAATAATGATCATGTAAGAGATCACCTAATAGACAAGCTGAAAATATGACTGCACAGCTCCAAATGAGGAGCACCTCAGAACACAAAAAAGGATAAAAGCTAGAGAGACAGAAGCTACTTGAGAGTCAAGCTTTAAATTAAAACAAGAGGTGTTCTAGGAGGTAGGTGAACTGAGTTGACATTTTCCAGAATTAAAATCTAAAAAATGGAAATAGGGAATCAAAAGGATGATGTAAAAGCATGATTTAAAAAACAGCTCTGAAAGAAAAAAAGAAGGTAGCACATAAAATGAATTCTTAGTAGATTTGAAGATCAACTGTTAAGGGAAAAATAAAAATATTTACATTTAAGGATATTATAAAGGCTACAAAAATTACCCCCAAACAGTATGGGCAATGTTAAAAGGCAATAGAACATGAAAAGGACCTTCCTGAAGATGTGAAATGAAAATATCACTATACTACTGTAGCACCTTAAGAAAAAAGATGATTAACAGCTGCATCAGCTACACCATTTTCAGATGGGTCATTCTGGAGGTCAGATATTACCCCAAGGTGGGACAAAACCAAAATGTGCAGCACTCTGACTAGTGTGCACGTGTGTTACAGCCACTGTCCCAGGAGGAAGATTTAAGGAAATATTTGCAACTAAAGCCTCCACAAATAGAAGGAACTATAAACAAACAAACAAACAAACAAACAAATAAATAAATTGTACACCTCTGGGCCAACCACAGTAGTTTCATTCACAGAAACAACATGGAGATATCTTTTTGTAGTCAAAGGTATTGGACAACCTCTTTGGTGTCAGGTTTCTATAAAATATAAAAAATACCAGTGCGATACCATACTGCATGCACCTCTTCTGTCCTGCTTTACATTTTGGCCAATGTATTCCAGCTTCAAGGAGATTAACATCAATTACACTGAAGTACTAAGTTTTAATTTAGAAAAAGTAAAAAAATTATAATCTTAAGTAGGTTTAAACACCGACTTCCTCTGCAGAAGAAAGTAAGTTAGAAAACTTCTGCACTGGATATTTACCACAAATTTCATTTTTAATTTAAATGTTTCAGTCAATATGGCTTCCAAACATGTCCCTAATGAGAACTCAGCACTTCAGCTCATCTAAAATCTGAAACCAAATCATGCAAAATTTAAATGGAACCAATCCCATTATTTTTTTTTTGTTTAATTACACTTTGTTTCAGTTGTCTCTTCTTCCTTCATAATCTAAATTCAGATACCAAGCTCAAAAAGTACTCACAATTCAGAGTTTCAGGTTCATCTGAATATTACAAGCAAAACTGAGCTCAAGACTCTTTTAGAGAAGCTGATTACTCTAATCAGCTAATGATATCACTCCATAGACACAGGAACAGTCCTGACACTGCTTTAATTACTCTTTGAAGTCCCACTGAGGATGTGATAAAGCACTAACCATCAGAGATTTCCACACCCTTAAGTGATAATCTGCAAAGCTCTAAAAATTCTGTATATAGCTACTCCAGTATAAAAGCCAGAAAGGTAAGCTCAAGAATTTACATAGCATCATTTTTGATTTAAACAAATGCATAAAACCTCCCAAGTTTATGATTAAAGTCACAAATTATTTTACTTAAATAGGTAAAAAATCCCCAAAGTATGTAAATTTAGAAAATAATAGGTGAAGGAGGTTAATTGTCTTTAATTAAATTTTTTTTTTCATTTTTCAATTATATTCTGCATGAGAAATTATTGCTGGGATTGTCAAATAAGCCAAAAAGGCATTAATCAGCCAAATAAGACTACATAACAAGATAAACAAAAATGAAAATTAAATCCTCCCAAACTTAATTTAGGCATAGGGCATAATAATTTTGAAACCTAATAAAAGTTAAACAGAGTTTTAAGAGCCACTTTTCAATTCAATTGACATGTAATATGCTCCATTTACATGCAAAATATATCTTGGCTATATAAGGTACCCACAGCTGGAAGAGGTTCAATTTTCCAACTATAGCAATAGACTTTTTACTGTAAGTTGAGAGAAAAATCAAATGCAGTATAAAAGCATGTAACAATGAGGTAAGTTGAGAAGGAGTATGAAATCAACAGCAAGCAAGGTCTGGAACAGGAAGAGCAACTTTTGTTTAAAATGGGGGAAAATCATTTCAGAAGCAACTGGAGGCATAGATTCCAGTGGCTCCTGGTGCACATCAGATGTGCAGACATGCAGGCTGTGTTTGCAAGAAGAAGGATGAAATAAGATGAGAATAATTTACCACTTGGCTACAGCTTAGGAAGGTGATGTTTTGCTGTTGCCCTTTCCTGCTTGTACTTGACCCTTTGTAGAGGCACTACATCAGGTTGAATGAATGGGCACTGAAGCACATGCTGATTTTCCAGATTTAAGATGTGTGTACTTGGAAAGGGCAGCAGCTAAGAGCTCCTAAGCAGCATAAGACTAAATAAGCCTTTTTTGAGGACTGCTTTTCAAACTGTATGAAGACAGAAAATCATGAAATTATTAAAATATATTGTTATGCATGTTATACCCATCAGCTTTCACTAACAATATGGGTGTTGCAGAGGTGGTTCTGGCTCTGATTCTAGCCTCAGGCACACACTTTTTTCCAGACCCTGGAAACACTCCTTTGCACTGTTCATCCTTATCTCCCTGTCTCAAGCTGAAGCCCTAGAGATATGTTCTGCCCAGAAAATGCAGGATCAAAAGGAGAAATGGAGCAGTCCATAGGGCATTTAATGCTACAGTCAGGGTGACTGTTCCCAGATGAGCAATATGCAGAGACTTCCAGAAAAAAAAAAAACAACAAAAAAAGCCCTCTGCATACAGATTTACAGTGTGTTGCAGGAAGGCCCGGCAGCATTTGCACTTTTCCACGATTGCACAACAGGAGAGAAGTGCAGTGACTGATCTCGCATAATATCTTTTCAGTTTTTCTAGAATGTCATAAAGTATTAGCAGTTATTAATTGAGTTCTGCACTACCAAACAGGGAAAACCTCTCTGAGCAATATCTCAAAGACAGTTAATGGTAGAAAAGGACTTTTTTTCATGCTGCTGCAACTGTTTGTAGCTGCAAGTGCAGAATCTGTGTAGAACGAAGGGGAGGGAAGAATGGGGTTTGCAAACAGAATAAAGCATTCATAACCAGGTTTATTTTGTGCTATTACATGTGCAGCAAATAAGTGTGGTGTTTTGTTTCTAAGTTTTTTGGAGGTTTTTTGAGGGTTGAAGAATAAAAGTCAGATATGAAAAAGATTGTGAAAAAAGTTATTTTATTAGCCTGTACAAATCATACATTCAGCCACTGTCATGATAAAAAAATGATAGAAGCAGCAGCAATAGAGATAAGAAAGAACTGAAAATACAAGAAGGAAAGAAACAGTAAGAAGAAAGAAATTAGGGCTAGATATAGCACTGTATCTCATTATGCTACTATCTTTTGATATAAAGGTTTTCACTGTCTCCTTCAACAAAAGACTGTCTTACACAGTCTAAGAAAAGGTTAAACCAGAAGGCAAGGGTGAAAGTGGAATGTTTATACAGGCAGAAATATATTCTTCATTGTTTTATTTTAACACAACTTTGTAAAAAGCACATTTTCATGTGAATTCATGATTTCCTCCTGCAGAGTGTCAAGTGTTTTTCCCAGCATTTGACATCAAAGTGAGTGTGTAGATAGATTACAAGGTCACCCAGCCTATTAGTTCACAGGATTTATAACCGCTGGTAGCTAAATAACTTTCTTTTGTGTAATACACCTTGTATTGGAAATCTGAGGTTTGCAGTATTCCGTCTTCACCTCTGAGCTGAAGTGTAAGGAAACCTTCAGGATGACACAGAGGACAGAACAGAAAAGTGATGTGGCCAAGATTTAAGGAGGTAAGATTTCAGTGTGTAATCTGAAGAGCTCCTAAGGAATTTCTTCTTGAAGATGTCAAGAGAAAGGATGTCAGGCTTACTGACAGAAGGCACTTGACTTTCTTGTGTTATTATTCACTCTGCACACCTGGATAGGGTCCAATGCTAGGGATTCTCCTAGGCTCTTGCAAGGGCCAACATCACACATATGTGTGTATATTAATGTCATTGCTGACTTAGCTCTGGCTGCAGAAGTTGATTGATTGCCTGATGATGTCTTTCCTTACCTTTCCTGGGCAATGCATCATGGTATGCTGCAATTTTTTATCAGGGTGCTCAGAGGAGCTGAGAAAAGATCAGTTCATTGGCAAAGATACTCTAGGGAATGACTTCTTCTTAGTGGCCAAAGAATACAAAAAAGAAAAATACAAAAAACCAAGAAAATTGTTCTGAAAATCTCGCCAAAACTTGACACACTGGATTTGCGAAGCTTCTTGTAATGACTGTATTTATAGGAAAGATATTTATAAACACACATACAGTGAATGCATACATGTGTGCATATGTATTATACATATTACTACATGTGTGTGTCTAATTACACTTATGTTATATACATGTTTATACAAAATAAAATGAGGTTTTATTATTACTGAGCTACATTGCCAGAACTTTAGGGTGCATTTTAGAGTAGAAACGACAGGAAATCACAAGATTAACAGCACATTTGCAATATATTGCTTGACAAGGTCTCTTTTAACTGTTGTAAATAAAAGCCAAGACTGACAAAGCACACATCCATTACCAAAGCACCTTTCAGCACATGCTGTCTTTCACCCAGTTTTTCAATTTTATGTATTTCCTCTTAAAGACATGCCCCAGCTTATGCTGTTGCTACATGGGGTGTAGCACAATTAACACATGTTGTTTATTTAAAAAATTATGTTAATGGGAAGAGTGTGAAGATCTCAGGAATGTCATTGAGCTCTCACTATAGTAAATAAACACATCATAAATATCTGTTCAATTTTACTAATGCTTCATCTCCGAACTGTTGAATATATAGAGCATTTCAAAACTACTGCTGCATGCTGGAGGCTGACACACAAGAACACAAGATAAAAAATTGTTTTGAAAAGCCAGTTGCAGGCTGTTATAACTAAATTTGAGCTGGCGCCATGCTTAGCTTAATTATGCAAATTGAAATGAAAGCTAGAGAGAAAAAGAGGACAGCTATACCAGTGGTTTGCGCAACACAAAGGCAGTGCCGCTACACGTCAGGCAAGGAGAGGAAATGGGTGCATGGGACACGAGGAGTACACTGAAGACAGCCAAGGGTGGGTTAGTGATCCTGAGTTCCACTGAGAGCTGGCCTAAACTGTATTTTAAGGTTCTGGATAATATAAATCAGTGTATTCATCTCACCTAAATATAGCTATATTACCTTACTCGTGTTACAAATCCAGTTCAATATATTTCAGTTGACAGCAATGAGAGTGTTCAGATAAATACTCATTTGTCTTGGTGTTCCAAATGTCTTCTTATTTTCTTTTTTAGTATCTCTTTTTTTTCTTTGATTTGAATGCAACTTTACAGTATTAAAATTCTTTTTATATTCAAGACTAATGCAAAGAGGGAATAGTTGGAAAGTGAACTGAAAGCAAAGATGTAGTGAATAGAATCTAAAAGTCTGCCCTAAGAACACAAAGAAACAGAAAGCAAGAAGTGATGTTTCTGGGAAAAGATATGAAGGACGCGGTAAAATTCACCTCTACAGGAAAACAGACAACAGGAATACTATTATTATTATTATTATTAAAATAATAAACCATAGAAATCTTCCAAAAGAATTTTATCTCATTAGACTAAGCCTAATATAATGTTTTTCTTCTGCTGTTGTTTGTGAATATCCTACGTAAGAACTTATACTATTGGCTTCATACTGTGCATTTATACTACATACTCAAGCCTTTGCTGTAGCCCAAACACACCCAATCTCTGACATGTTGATCCACATACCCAGATGCAGCTCAGACCCAGAACAGAAAAGTACTCAAAAAACCTTGCCTTCATCCAGGCTCCAAGCTCCCCTCCATCCAGTCCAACCACACTGGTAATAGGAAGTGCTGAATACCCTAAAGCTTATCCATCAGCATGACTCTGAGAACTGTGTGAATGCCAGATCCCTGTTTCCATACATTGTTGAGAATAGAAATTGCACAGTTCACAGTACATTGCATACCCATGTGCTCTCCTGCACCTTTGCATGAGCTGGAAGATCAGTTAGAAGCACAGCCTAAACAGCAGCCACCTGAGCTGGCAGACGAAGCAACCAGTCCTCAGGTTCTTGAACAATGGCAGGATTAATCACGCATGATGCCTACCTCAATGGAATCCTGTGATTACTGTTCCTTTTACTTTTACTTACGAATAAATTTTTCTGGACTGCATGAGCCATCACGGCCATATCTTCCCTCAAAGCTTTTTAAGTCCAAAGTTTATATACCTCTCATTTCCAGTGCTGTTATAAAGCAGCACTTTTTGGGTTTCCATTGTATAACACTGCAATGACAGAGGCTGACTAAATGACTGAGGAGTGGCCAGGATGTTAAAGTCACAGGCAGGGAGGAAAGGTTTGCTTCTATTAGCATTCTGTTAATGTGCTTCTTATTGCTAATGCTTGACTTCAATCTGCTAAGACAATATTTTCAGATTTGAAATGCTAGGATCATTTCTAAGGTCATCTATTCTGGTGCCAGAAATTTAATTTGGATTTACAGTAAGCAACAGAATTAAAAACTGACAAGGTGATAGTACAGCATATTATACTATGAGAAAATCTGACTTCTGATTTATTTTTTGCAATGCTATAGAAACACGCTACAATGCAGAGATCAGAGGTCTGAAAGGACTGGAAGACAATCTCCACATCCAGTAAATCTGACACTTAGTGCAACAAACACCAACTAATTCCCTGTTATTAAAAAAATGAACTAAAATACATTCATACTAACATGCAATGCTGCGAGAAATGAAGTGCTGTATAACAAACATTGATAACCCCCTGGAAGACAAAGAGATTCTGTGTATTTATGAGGCATGCCAGCTGGGATTCTTTGTAGTCATCCTTTGAAATAAGCAATATATCTGTCAGTTCAGTATCTCAGAAAAGGCTGAATTAACTCACTCTCCCTTCATATGAAACAGCTGTAATTATAACTCCTGCATCATTAAAATACCAGAGAATTTAGATTATGAATCCTAATCTTTCCACTACAGGTGACAAGAACCGTTTTGTCATGAGATTTTGCAAAACAGAATCAGCCTGAATACTACAAATCAGTATTTCAGCTCGATGAAATGGACTTTGTGTAAATGTTGACAAGCAGAAAGTATTACTGCTCCTGCATGTTCAAAGAGAAAGCAAGTGAATAATCATTAGAGAACCTATTTACTCATGAAAATTCAAAAGTTATGCCCAATTTTGCTTTTTTCTTTGAAATTGCTTCTGATATGTAATCAATGTATTTCAGGATATCTCCTATCTAAGCAGTACTTACTAATGACATAAAATTAAAAAATGTACAGATAAAAACATAGAACCCTTCAGCAAACATTTTACTTAGAGTTGTAGTCCCCATTTCAGCAAGTCTGCAGAAATTTTATG
Source organism: Empidonax traillii (assembly GCF_003031625.1). Classification (NCBI taxonomy): domain Eukaryota; kingdom Metazoa; phylum Chordata; class Aves; order Passeriformes; family Tyrannidae; genus Empidonax; species Empidonax traillii. The sequence goes on from NW_020955496.1 coordinate 456,529, forward strand.
CCCTTCTTTTCTCATCTCTATCACTACCTTGCTGGGGAAGTTAGGGAAACTACATCTTTTCCCTATCTATCTAACAGATTTCTTGGGATCTTTGATTAGCCAATGTTTTTAAGTCTTTCAGGTAACATTCACAAAAAAAATGTTAATATCTTATCAGTGTGGAAAAAAAAGGATATGAAAGAGTGCTTTTTATAATTTGTTTGGGTTGAAGTCTTTTTTCCATTCATTTCCCTACAGCTGAAAAGAACTTTTGTTTAAAATTTCTTAACCACATTGAGTTTTTCATGAACCAGACAATGACTGACATTTTGAAGTAGAAAACACTCTGAAATGATGGAATGAATTCTGCATCAACAAAAACTTTTGTGAGCTCCCTTGCAAAAATTAGGCTTAAAAACAATTATTCAAACTCCTTTCACTAGCTCAGCGTTTACATACACAAACTTAACAGGTAAAGTAGCTTTTTTCAAATGGGAGGGTTGTTTCATTGGCTTGTTTTCAGCTGGTGTTTAGTGTGAGGGATGGATTCTAGACTAGTTTCACTAGATTCCAGTGTTGGCACCACTGGGAAGTCAAAACCTGAGTCTTGCTCTAAATAGGTATTTTCATGTCTAATAACTAATTAATGATTTAAGATTCTCTTGTCTTTTAAATAATACATGGAGAGTTCCTAGTAGCTGCATCTAGGTTCTGAGTTTCTGTGACTGCTTTAAAAATTGCTCTGTGCTACCATCAGGGCTATAGAACAAGTTCATATAAGTTACAAGCTACCAATAGGAATCTGGGAAATGGAACTTTAGGTGCTCATAAAAATCACCAGCAAAGAATGTCTTACCCAGAATATGCCTATGGGAAGCTGAATTTTATTTTCTTCCCTGGCAGAAGGATCCTGAAAATTTTTTCATACTCCTTTGTTCTTTCTTCTTCTGTGCCCTCCTCTCCCTTCCCTGCTGCCTATTTCTTTCAATTGGTTACAGAAATTTTGGGTAAAGAGTAGAATAAGTTTATCTATACACATGACAGGCTAAGCCACTGTTAAGAAGAAACCGACTGTAAATGGCACATGACACAATAGGGTTGTACACAGACACCTTCTTTAGAACACCAGGGAAAGAAGGATGCATATGAATAGGGACCCACTTAAAAAAATCCTACCCCCTCATTCTTTTAGCAACAACAAAGAAATTTTTCCCTTTCAGAATACAGTACTGTTTTTCTCTCTTGTCCTCCTACACTGCAGTGTTCTGTTCCCCTAATTTCCATTATTAAACTTTGCTTAGACATAAAAATGTCAATGTAACAGCACAGAGAGAAACATTATAAAAAGAACTCCTTCTGGGAACTACAGGCCTCCTAAGATATGGATATGAGTAAATGGAAATTTGGATCTGTGAAAAAGAAAAGGACCTTGTGAAAAAACACATTAATAACTGAGGAGAATCAAGACAAAACTACAAGAAAACAAGCACTACTGTAACCCCAAGAAAAACTTTGTGTGATGAACTTGCAGAAATAAAAGTTATATTCTTCCTAAATGGACTTGCTTGTATGCTACAGCTTCTAGGTATTCTGAAGACACAGCTTTGATTTCACAAAAAACTCCACAAATCAAATCAAACCCTACATGGAGACTCATAAGTGACTCTATTTCTTTATAACATAGCAGTCATAGTTTCTCACCATGGTTGGTTTGGTGTAATGACTTTTTCAATGAGTTACTGGTATTAAAATTTTCTCAGCCACCCATAAAAAAGTGGTATCATTTCCCAAATCAGTTCTATTTTTTCTAAAACATATGACAACCCCTCACTCCCAAATCCAAATACTTGTATTTTACATTTTCTTTTTATTTCTGCACAATTTTTCTCAGAACCTGTTACTGCTTTTCCTGATTTACTCACTTTTGAATGAATCCATTTGCTCCTCCTCTCTTGGCGAAAGGAATGTATCCTGAATCATAATAATATTTAAAACTTTGCAAATTTGTTTTCCTAGTTGCACTACATACAACTCTATTCTGATTAAAAATGCCCTTTAAAACCTCAAAATGTCATGTTTTTCACACATCAGAAATGATATAAACACTTTTTAGCACATTCCAATTTTATAAAAGATGAAACTTTGAGAATTAGATTTTGATATAGTTCTTCTACAATGAAATTAAGATAAAATCCTTTGAAAGAGCACAAACAATCAGAACCATACCTACCATATTATAAATAAACAACACTTTACTTCATTACACAAAAATTCATGAACAGATGTAAACCCCAGAGTTTTCATTCTGTTTCCCATAGGAAAGTCTTGCTACCAGCAGTCTCTGTTTAAATCCTTCATCAGCCTGATTATCACTAGTACAATATCATGTTAGCTGGAGTTCTTCTTCCAGTTATATAAATTAGGAGGGAAATGAACAAACTCGTGATGAAGTGTATAAATAATAAAAAGATGTACTTTGTGAAATGCTGATAATCCTGAGACAAAACAGAGCTTGTGTAATGATCAACATGTCAACAAAAGAAATCTCTGACACATCTCTTGTCTAAGTAGTTTTCCAATGTCCTATTGAGCCTACAGTTTGCATTTGTAACATCCTCCATGGAGAAGTTATATGTTCTACCATTCTTGTCAAGTAGTCAGTAATGTGGCCCAGGTGTTATATCCTTCCTGTCCACACCCAGAATTTCAATACACATTAATTCTGATGTTAAAAATTGCAGTAATGAGTTGATTAGGCTAACTTGAATCTTATCGCCTTTCACTTATATTATTATTAGTATTCCACCTTATCTTTCTTGTATATTTGGTATTAGTATCTTTTTTATTGCCTTCTTTTCAGTAAGATGTTGACATATACTATTTTATTCATGTTTTCATTTAGTTAGGGATTCCAGTTCCATCTTAATTCTTAGATTGACACAATTTCTTTAGAAGTACACATACCACTACCCTCTTGGCAGTCTTTTTAAATGACACTCCGCTTGTTTTTAATTTCCTATACAATTGGCAAAGAAGATAACCAATTATTCACTTAAGGATGTGAATGTTTTCTATCTTGCCTTAGAAGCCATATCAGAAACTGCTAGTAGAAATGTCAGCAGCTCTGTTTCTGATTGCCCTCTGGACATTTCAAGGAATACTTAGGGAAAATTTTCTTTGCCTGCTCCTGTTTTGCTTTACTAAAAATGAGCGAGGTATTTCAATGAAGGTATAATTTCTTCATCCAGGCATACTATTTTCTCCAAATGCTACAGCTGGAGTTATCCACTGCTGTTTATGTCTGAATAGCATGTACTTATGACCTGAAAAAGGTTAATTTCTTCCATGCTTCGTATTATTAAGAATTTTGCAAATAATCTTACTGAAGTCCAACAATGATGCAAGAGCTTGTTACCACTGTCAGCAGTAGCTGTCTAGAAAACTGAAAGAAAAGGCCAAACATACTTCTCCCAGACTTTAGCAACTCAAGGATTCCCTGAACCAAAGATGTTACCTTCCATTTGGCAAACCTTAATGCTCTTCTTCTATTGATTTCTGCAAACTGAATGCATGTAAAGAAAGCACTAACAAAATTGTAGATGCAAAAGTTTTCATCCTTGGCCCGATCTTACTGCTCCATCAATTTTTATCAGGAGCAGTAACTCCGTCTTGTGCTGGAGCATCTATGGATGTCAGCTATAAAAGATAAGTAGAGTTGTGTTTTATCCTTCTGAATTGACTAAATATAAAGTGAGACTGAACTGCATCCCTGCTGAAGTGAAATGTGGCTCTAATGCTTATGACTACTCTTTACAGTAGAAATTTGGAAAGAGCAAAACAAAATTCTTTCTAAAGTGCTATGTCACATCCTCCTTATAGGAAAATCAACACAACTCCACATAAGATCACTGAAGTGACACAATTCACAGTTCTCTTCCCAGTTTCTGCCTCCACCCTCTGTGTGCTGTTAGGTACAGCATGCACCTGTAAATTAGAGACTAAACAATTTTGTTAAGCTGCGAGCCTGTCTAATGCAGCTTACACTGTAAAACCCATACATTTTGGGGACACTTTAAAAAAAAAAAAATCCACCATCTGCTTTTATATGAAAGAGGAAGAACACCAGACTGTATATTCTACTCTTTTTCAACACAGCTACTTCAAAAGCAGATGGGATGTGAGAGATGCACATGGCCCTTGCCCATGCACATGGTCTTTGCTTAATTCTCCTGATCCTTTGACAGACTTCTGACCTAGCAAGGTTCAAAGTACTATAACACTCTATGTTGGGCATGCTCTGCAGCTATTTTAATAATCAGGAGGTGTACTCTGAAATAGAAACATAATGCATTCATGAGCAGCTGTGAAGTATTCCGCTTTCAAAAACTGTAAGAAGCACCAGATGAATTTGCCCAACTGCTTCCTCCTAACATAAGACTATTTGCTCTAGTTCGAAGCTGTTGCTCTGAAACACTGCGTCTGAAAACCTAGATGTTATACGTAGTTAAAGCCAAGCTAATGCTTCAGAGCCTCGTGACAGCCTAAATTATATCAAGTTCAGCTCTTTATATCAAGTTCAGATGTGAAAAAGAAAGACTAGTACTCTCTCCTTGGAGGAAGTAGAGAGAGATCTATCATCCTAAGGAGTTCTTCAACAACATAAATCAAATTTGTATATGGATTTTTAAATAGGTATAAATACACACATCTATGTACAGAAACTGCTACTTATCCTGACATTATACAATTTATTTTATTGTCTGAGACAAAGGATGCTTGCTAAATTAGCTGGCTAGCATATGATTAGCATTGCGACAAAACAAATCTAACCTTGACAAGATAGAGGCAGTTAATCTCCAGAACTAGGGACTTCTCTAGTTCTCTAGGAATTTGAGCTTCCATCAAACTAAACAGATTATGTTGGAACAATATCTGTTGATGTGAGAAGCAGAAAAATATCCAGGCTTCTATATAACATAGAGGGAAGTAAAATTGCCTGCTTATTCATCATTTTAAATATACAACCTGCAATAATAAAGCTCTGTGAAATGACATCAACTAGGAGACAAGTCATGTCATGAGAATTCTATGGATTTCTTCCTGCTTGATAGGGTTAGTTTTCCTCCAAATGTTTTATAGGCAGTGTCATCAAAACCAGATATCCTCAAGAGAAGAACTAGCTATTCTTATTTTTCTATGATGCACAGTCCACACTGGTTTTACAACAGCCAGCCAGGAGACACGGACCTTATTCTACATGTAAGTAAAACATGCCTGTGACAGAAGACTCTTGAGGCAGCTCTGGCTGGAGAAGAGACCCAGCAATGTCAGCATCACATGCAGCTCCTCTCCCTCGAACATCCCTTCAGCCCTGCTGCTACCACACAGGGCAAGGCTGAGCTGGAGAACATGGATACTGCAAGGAAGAAAAGATCCCCTAAGCAACTGCAGCTGACATCTTGACCCTGACAGCATCAGAAGCAAGCTCCATCTACACTGTCACAAAGCCCTGAGCTGGCTCAGAGACATGATGTATTCTTCACAGTTTTAATATGATTGTCTCCTGTTTCGATCCCTCTACTCCTTTTGTAACCAACCTTTCAGCAGATGAAATGAAACATCATTCTGATTACAAGTGTACCTCCAAACATCACTCCTGAGCATAATTTCCCAGTGATTAGACAAAGAAAATTGATATGCCATTTGCTTTTAATTCCTTCCTGAGTGAAGATTATGAGGAAACAGGCCACCTTCATATCTCCTCAGTTAGTCTACTTAGGTTGTCTGATTCCACACGCACGGCTGAAGGCACTACACAGAGAAACCATGATATCTGAGGTTGGTGAGTGACTTCTCTTCCAAGTATACTGCAAAGACAGATACTCTAATATCTCCAGCAAATAACTATGCAGTATGGCATTTTTATATCCTGCTAGGACTTAATCAACTAAGGATTCTGAAAACCATTATTCAGTTGAAGATTATTTTCTCTATTAAGATGCATTGAAAAGGAAACACAATATCTCTTATTCAAACTTTCCACATCACTTTCTGCAAGAGCAAGGTTATTAAACAGCTGCTTATTTTGACCCTTTGAAATGACCGCAATTTAGTAATGGAATTACAGTTCTTCACCTGTCATCGTATACCAATTTGCTGGAAGCTTTGAAATGAATTTTTGTGCAAATGAGAATGATTGTCACAGTTTTACCAGCCATGAAGAACAAGTTCATTGTTTCTTAATAGGATACAAATCCTATGAGTTTTTTCTGATAAATTAATTCAGTCTTAAAAAATAAAGAGTTTAAAAAAGTGAATATGAAGATGCAGTCAGCAAGACAGCAAATGTTAGAGGAGGACAGAGCTGTGAGTGTGGGCAGAGTAAGATGCTAAGACTACAGAGAATTATGTAAAAGTGCAAGAGTAGGGAGTCTTTTTAAATGAGCATCAAGCTTCTCTGAAACAAACAGTCTTTCAAGGTGGCTTTACACTTTCTGCAGAGGTGGGAGGAGAGTCCGCTAATTGATTCTTTGCAAACTTTTAACTTCATTTTGTAGCTCCCAGTTTCTTATTTATGACACATTTATAGCCAGCTAGAAAACTGTGGTCCCAAAATTGACACCTGGTCTGTTCAATCACACTTTTTGTATTCCAAAATCAATCACACTTAAAAATCCTCAGTCCAGTGACATCTCAAATAATCAGATCCCTGTAAGGACTGGTGAATTAATACGCTATCCTGATGCATCATGATATACATTACTGTACCTGGTCCCCTTTTGGCTCAAAAGGAGTGGACAGCAAGCCAGGAAGATGAATCAGACCCAAACTTTGTCTATTTCTGCCTAAGTAGCCTTCAGGAAGCAGCCAGAAAATGCAGAGCCTAGATTCTTCAGCACATCTAGTTCCAAGATTGAACAGGCCCTCTTATTTTTGTTCAGGTGTAAGTTTTAAAGACCAGTTTAGCTGTCTACAGTTTTAGTTTCTCTTAAACATTGCAATAACAGAATACCAAAAGGGAACTCGGCCAAGAAATGTCTCCCAGGTGATTAAGACTGTCTGCAGAAGTTTTTCTATTTTACATAGGTTCATAGGACCAGTCAAGTTATGAGGGACCTCAGGAGGTTTTCTGGTCCAATCCAATCTCCTGCTCAACAGAGGGTCAGCCATAAGGTCAGACTGAGGTGCTCAGGACTTTTTCAAGGCAGGTCTTGAAATCATCCATTCTTAGGTGTTTTCAAGGTGAAAAAGTTTCTCTCTATATCTAGCAGCTTGAATCTTCCCTTTTTAGTTCACAACTCTTGCCTTTCATTCTCCTACCTCAGTGAAGAGCCTGACTCTGTTCCTTTGCTAACCTCCTGAGAGGTGTTGACAGGCCACCGTTAGCTTTCCACTCTCCCTCAAGATGAATGAGCCTCTATTTGTCTCTCCTCACAGAGAAAATACATCAGTTTCCCAGTTATCTTGGTGACTCTTCACTCAGTGTGCTCCAGTTTATAATTTTCCTTCTATCAGCAGATGAAAACTGGATACAAAATTAAAGAAGTGGTCTAGAAAGGCCACATAAAGAGGAATAATCACCTCTTTTGATCTAACTGCAGTTTAACATATACCCACTTATTACCAGCCTTCATTGTTTCCAGGGCACACGGATGACTCACAAGAGGCTTCCTCTCCACCAAGTTTGCTCAATCACATGCTTCTTAGTCTTCTTCCCTCCCTTTCAATGCTAATAGTTTCTTCCAAGAACACAGTCTGAAAGTTTGGTGCTCGTGAAAGCAGTGCCAAGAATAGCATCACCGTAGCAAAACAAGAGATTTCCTAAAGAGGATCAGAAATAGCTTAAATACATAATGCTACATATCTCTACTATAGTCATTCAAATCCTATACTTAAACAATGACAGCATAGTCAGTCCCAGGCAGGTAAAAGAAGGACATAAATAATAGATTAATGTGATCCATGCTTGCAATGGATATGATGTGCAAGAAGTGCATACTAATAGAAGTAAAATAATATCTACATCCAACTGTAAGAAAAATTAACTGCAATAACTAGCAAGGAGGAAAACAAGATAAATAGTTACTTATTTCTTGAGCAATTTTTAATCTTTAGTATTGATGTTCTGTTTCCATTGACAATTACTCTTAAGACCTTGCAGCAAACAGTAGTTGGCTATTTCAACTGTTTTAACAGAATAAGAGGAAAAAATCTCATTCACTCAACATGCCACAGGCTTATTATTCTGCTGAAAGTAAGATCTATTGGCTTTTTTTTTTTTTCTTTTGTGAGTGCTAAATACACGTAAGACACACTGAGGAGGGAAGGATAATCAAACTGCTTAACATCACTGAATCAGAGGCCTTATGCCTATGCGTGCTCTGCAAAGCTCTGGAGAAGAACTTTCTCAGCAGTAAGTATTGCATCTTTTTAAAATAATTGTCCTGTTACCAGTAAATACATTTAAATCTTCATTATCAGTGGAAACTCAGTCTATTTTCATTAAAAATCACTTATTTCTCAATTATTTTCAAAAGCTCATATAACAGTCCCTATCACTGCTTTAGATGATGCAAGGCTCTTCTGCCATTCATTTTGTTGTTAGTACAGTTTTTGTCAACACTTCCCATTTTGAATGTCACTATTCTTTTCTAATTGTTAACATTTTAAAGCTGTTGTCTTTATATGTTCTCAATTCAAAACTAATAAAAATTATTTGTTTTACATTCATAATGTAAGCTCTGCTGTGAAGATGTGGATGTATCATTCACTGTTTACAGAGTTCTAATAAAATCTATAAATTATCCATAAAGTAAATACTACCTCTAATCTCTACTTTCCTTCAGACTTTGTGCCATAACGATACAAAATTCTAGCTTGAATTGCATTGCAATTATTAGTGTTTATTCGACTAAAGTGCCAGGGTAAATGGAGTCAGATTTCAGTCATTTGATAGATATGTGGAGAGCAACTCTAATGCAATCTAGAATTAAATATGTGTCAGTGAAATCACAGCCTGCTTGCACTATATCTAGAAATACTGGTTGCTGTGGTTTGCCAAAAGTCCTGACTGTAAGATAACCAAGCTGACTTAAACACAGTGGCTGGCTGGAAGCTGTACTAACAGAAATTAACAACAGTAACTTTCCAAATGCTATCAAGAACCATTACTTAATCCACAACAGCATTCAATGCATCTCGGCTAAAAGTGTCATTAAATAGATTTCCTAAGTACTTCAGCCTTCATGGTGGACTGACATAATCATATATTATTCATGGACAGTCAATGGCATTGTAAAAAATCAGATTCCATGTCTGAGGGACTGACTATTCTTTTGAGAATATCAGTTGAACAGCTACTGTGTTTTAAGACAAAAGCCTTTCAGTGAATACCAAATATAAAAAACCCTGTAATGATATCCATATATATGGAATATAAGTCTACAACTACAGGTACAAGCCATCAATTTTTTATAATGAAAAGGGTATAAAGTTCATAGCCTTGAGAAAGAAGAGAAATATACGAATGCCTTAAAGTATCAGGGTGTAATGAGTCCTAGAACTCTCACAATCAAATGTGCAGGATCCACACAGCCAGAGACACTGATATTTATATGATGAGGAAAAAAAAAAAATATATATATATATAAAAACCCCAACCCAAACACCTTATGCTACGTAATTAGATATCAGTATAAAAATAGGTTATTAACTAGAACAAAGTGAACCTAGCAGCTACTTAAGGCTAATTTAAAGAGGAATATGCACTCATCAGACTATAAAAGCTAATATGGAGTAGTGCAGACAGCTACTATGTCTGAGCAATATTATGTCCACAAGATCTACAACTTAATCACAGTTAAGAATCCTACCAATTCAGCTGTGCAGCATGCTACAACAGCACTCACAATCAAAGCAAGAAAAAGAGGACTACTTAGTGCTCTTTATGTTCAGTCAAAACTTTAATAAATACATGCCATGGAACTTCACGATGTAAAGAGAAAGATTAATAAAGTGTTCAAGATGTATTACTATGCCAAAACCAAGTCTGTCACTGTGTAAAATGCCACAAGGCTACTCCTCCATAACTTTCTCCCTATATTTACTCAAAACAAGAAGGGATAGTAGTATGTAATTATCTAGGATGTTAATGTTCACCAGTGTTTGTCTGAGCAAAGGCCAGATTGACTTGTTCAATATGATAAAGTGCTTCATGTTACACTTGGGCATGTCTGAACCCACAGATCTAAGGCAGAGTGTGTAGTAACCTCAGCCCCTGTAACTTGTTCTGCAGAGAGCAAATTTCCGTACAGTAGTTTCTAGGTAATACATTTAGGAGAAGAAGCAGAGTCTGGTACTCTGAGACAAAAAATTTACCTTATTTATTAATCTCCTTTCTAGGTAAAGAAAAAAAGGAAGGTTTTCCCCTATTGCTTTCTAACAAGAAATGAGAGATCTATTTTATTTCTCACACAATTTTATTTTCCACGCATTGTGAAGCAGACCCCCTTTTAATATCTCATAGATTGCTCGCAACTTCCGCAACCTTCCTATCTGATACTGAAAAGACGTTGCCATTAAATGTTTCTAGGTCAAACCCAAACAGAAGTTTTCTGTTTGACAGCTGAAAACAACTGATCCTTCACTGTCACTAGGTAAACACAATATTGCTTTTCAAAGAAAATCATAGCAGGAGAGGAAGTAAAGTAGGTAGTTAAAGAAAAAAATAATCTATCAAAACAATCACAATATTTTCCAAAATAAAATCAAAATCCTCCAACTGCTCTACATCACTCACTCATGTAATTTTTTAGAGACAGATAGTGGCGAAGGAATTTTACTGTCTTAAAGGGGTTTAATTAATTGAAGTTGAAAGCAAAGCAGTAATTGGGGTACAGGGCTTACTAAGAAGCACTGCTACAGCAGTCATCTGAAAGTAAGGAAAACGTGCTACTATAAAAAAAAATATGGGTTGTACGATCTTTAGCATTTGCTTAGTACACATTTCATTGTTTTTCATGTTACTTGTGAAAGTGTCCCTGTTTTTCTGATCAAACTGGGAGGTGCCTGGGACAAGTGACAGAGACAGCACCATGCTCAAAGGCACGGAAAGTTATCCTTCAACTCAGCAGAGTCATTCTTTGTTTACGCATTTAAGCTGTGACCACAAACAAGGCATACAATAAATCTGTTGTGACCTTGTAAAAAAACTACTGCAGATGTTTCAAAACTTGAATGGGAATCTCTAGAATGGCTGTAAGAATTAACTGCTACTGAAATAAAAACCATCTGCCTGTAGATAATTTTGTATATCACAAGATAAAAAGTAGAGAAGAGATAGGGACTCATCCATTAAGCAGAGGCAGTGGGGAAAATATTGCATTTGCTTTTCCCAAAGAATCACCTGAACATTTGCTGTGTCGCAAGAAGTGAAATACTCAGTCAGATAGAGAAATATGTTTAGCTCAGAATGGTGTCTCTAGGTGGCTATAAGCTTCAGCAGAAGTGTAGTGTCACATAAGAGAGAGCTAGGAAAAGGAGAGGGAACTCTTAGCAGAATAAAAATATTAACAAATGCATCCCTTCAATGAGAGATTCAGTGTGAGAAGCCTCACAAAAAGAAAGAGAAATAATATACAGCTAACACAGAAAATGGTTTTGCTAAGAAATTTTCTAAAACTGTGAGTAACTACAGTAAGCCAGTTACATGAGAGATAGGTTTAAGAATGGAGAGACATTTTATGTCTGAAAGCTCATACTTCTAAAATGTCCATTGGAAATTACTTCATCCTAAAGAAGCTTGTGGGAAACGGAGGTCTATATGAAAAAGCCCACTGCAGCGTCCTAGTACCATGATCATCACTCCATACTTTGGAACAAAGCAGACATGACTTGCAGTCCTGCTTCATCAGCACTTCCACTCTACCTTGCACCCTATAGTCCAAAGTTTTATCCCTGCATCCTGTTGGAGAAGCCAGGCCCATCTGCTGCTCCAGGTTCCCAGGTCCACTCCCATAGTCTGAGGAATTCCTGCTTCCCAGAAATCTTTCAACATACTCTGCTCAGCCACATAAGCATCATCACTCATCATTGTCTTCTTCTAGAGGCATGAGATTTCCCCAGCTGCCTTCAAATCAACAGGGCAACTCCCAGGCTATCCTGAGGTGTGACACCTCCAACAGCTCTCTAAATAGGAAGAAACTAGAAGTGATGGGAAAAGACAACAAGATAATGACAGAAATAGGAGAAAACTTTATAAAACTTAAACAAAAAATAAAATTACCAATCCTTCTTGGTAGATGGTAATTTCAATCTTTAAACAAAAAGTGATTTTCAGGTGACTATGATACAACTCGGTATTCCAGAAAGGAATAGTTCAAAAGAGACTGTTAAAATCATCTAGGATAATTAGGTTTCAACTTATTTAAACATATATTGGTTAATATATATATTTTTATATATATATATTCTATTTATTATATATTATATATATTATATATTATATAGAATAATATATAAAATAATAATAAATACATATTTGATATATACTATATATATTCTCTATATATTCTATATATTTTTATATTTATATATATTCTTTATATAATACCTTCATTCATAGCTCAAAACCTTGTTGCCTTTTGATCTTTCCTGCTGCTGAATTATTTAAAGTACAGTTAACAGGGCGTGCCACATTTACAGAACCTGTGGGGTGGCCTATTTAGGGAGAGATTTATTTCCTCTCCTGTAAGAACACCTGTGCAAGCCTCATGTGTGCAGTCTATCAGACAGCTGGCCCAAAGGCACAGAGGCTGCACACTGCCTGACAAGTTGGAAATGTGAATTGAGGAGCAAATATCAAGCCATTGTCCTGTGTCAGTGAAGGCAGCAGATCTATTGAGAGGATAAACCCAGTGCCTTCATGTTGCTCAACTTTCCCCTGACAACCTGTAATTCCACTGTAATTTGCATCACCTTTGCAGGGCTCTGTTCACGTGGTCTTCTGATTTTAAGAGCAAGTGCAAAGTATGACAGTGCTTGCTCCTGCACGCAGGAGGGAGGAAACGGTCCTGAGAGAGAGAATTAGGATGAGATTGTTTCAGACACAACAAATCAAGGGAACTGTTCTACACGTGAAAAAGACTAACTCATCTTATTAAAAGTTTGAAGTCAGTGTCACTGAGATCATGTTACAGTTCGTGAATCCATATTGTGTTTAGTGATGTGGACTGTTTGTTTTACCAGACTAGGGCTTGAGTTTCTCTAAAAGCTACCAGTTGTTTTTTGCAGACCTTGAAATTTCTGGTTCTGCAAGAGAGATTCAGCCAAAGCTGTGCAAAATAATACCCTCACCCCTCCACACACACTGGTTGCCCTGAGTGAGGACACAATACCAAAGAAGCAATGCCTGGGAATTTAGGAGACGTTACACACACAGAGCCAAACCCTTTCATTTCTACCTGGGAGCAGTGCTAATGGAAGCCACATTCAGACATCTTGTAAAGCAACTCCACCATTCATTAATGCAAGAGCACTAATTTCATTATGAATGTCATCTTGTTCAGACAGAAATTTGAGAAACAGTTAAAAAGATTCTCAACATAATCTTCAATTTTTAAATAATTACAAATTAGAGAGGTACATGCTAGAACTACTTTTCTTACTGCAGCAGAGGTTGCCATGCCCTTGATGTCTTTCACATGTGTCTTTCAGGGAAAGAAACCATGTAACATAATAACAACCACTCCATATTTTGACAGAAATCAGACCTTTCTCAGTAAACTTGGTGGGTTTTTTCTCTCTTGTAAAATTTCATCTCACTTTAAATCTTTTCTTTTTTGGATATTTTTAGATAGTGATTTAAGCTCCACACAAAGCAACTGACCAATTGCAGTGATTACTTAGATGGGAAAATTATGAGGCAAGTTGGGACAACTACATTCAGTGTCTAAACCACATAAAATTCTACCCATGTTTATACGTCTCATGTAATCTTCTGTACTACATTTACTTTAATTAAAGCTGTAAAAAGGTGTCAAAGTCATGAGTCGTTTCAGGAACACACAAATCACTCGAGTTTTATATTTGCTTGTAAAACCCAACCAATATCCATGCATGCATGATCTCACCTTGCTTTCCTTTCTTGGAAAACATCTGCCTTGAATCAGTTATAAACCAGGGATGCAACAATGTTGACAAGAGAAAGGTTATTGAAGCCATTTGCAGTATTACAACCTTCTAATTTTATTTTCTTTTTGTTTTTTTTCTGCGGACAAGAACATTAATATTTTACTTTCTTTACTGGGAAAACAAAAATATAGTCTTTGTGCATGCTCACACAAAAAGGTTAGTTAAACATACAGGAAAAAAAAGGTAACTTAAACTGTTTCACCCACCGATCATCCAAATAGTTTGAAGGTCTGTCATATCTCATTTTTCTTTCCGCAGAAACATGACTTCCTGACTCAAAACACACTACAGATTAACAAGGGGAAAAAAAAAGTGCATATTGAACTCTCATCCTTCTTCCAGAACTCTTTTCTTCCTGCACTTGGCATACTAGTCTGGCAGTTTGCACAAACAAGTTCTTACCGCTTTTAGAAATCTTGGTCCTGAGAATACTACCTCTGGGCTGTATTACCATTTTTAATACACTAGGTCTGACGTAAATATTATGTCATCTTATAATCAGATGGAAATCAAAACTATGGTTGTTCTTTAAGAGAAAACATTGGTGAACATTATCCGATATAGCGCTACTGCTATAGGTCTGTTGCCAAAAGGGAGCCACTCAGGTCTGTCACCATTCTGTGCCTTAAGCTGTACTTATAGACTGTACAGTGAGCAGGTACCCCACCAGTGGTGCATCAGCTTTGATCTGATGTAGGATCTTTTAGATCCAGACAATGTGCATATGATTCTTCTCCTGTCCATTATTTTTAAACACTACATAACATATTTGTGCATTTTGCCCAGGATTTTCCATTTGACCTGACTGCCAGCCTCTATCCCATTTCAAGCACCCCTCCTTTATACTGCAAATGCAGTCTGGCACCCACTCTCTTCCACTAGCCAGGAATGTTAAGAATGGAACCCAACCATATCTAATTCTCTTCATCCTGATATACACCACAATAGTCATTGAATCTCTTACATAGTTCTTACCCTTGCAGTCATGACTGGACATGCAGCTGCAGTTCTTAAGAGTGTCATTTTTTTTTAACATGCCAGCTTCAGAGATTATCCACCCATGCATGAGCAGCATGAGCATTTTGGATAGGTACATGGCAGGGAGAGAATGGACTGTGCTAAGCAATAAGCCAGTAAAAAACAGAAATTCACTGTTTCCAAATATTCACCAACTCTGAGATTCAATCCAGAGCTGGAAATCTAATAGGCAGGAGCTTAGCCTGGTGTGCTACCACATGCAAACCTTCCAGTTGACTGGAGAGGTCAAGGGACACTACTGCACCAAAGATCTTGGGGAAATATTTATAATTCTAGAGGGTCCTTTTCCAGAGCAATGAACCTAGTGTATTGTTACAAATACACATAATAAATAGCAAGAGTCTGTTCCAAACCATGCATTATTCTGGACAGGCTGTGACAGAGGAATTTTCATCTAATAGAGCTCAGACACATATTTAGAGATTATTAATTACTTTCAGCCTTCAGCACACACACAGTACAGCATTAATTGTACCAGACATGCAATATAGGTTGAAACACAGAAGTGATTCCAACCAAAAAACCTGCAAACCTTACAAGAGTGCTCTGCAGTTCAGTAGAGTCTTTACTAAGTGAGACCAACTGTCCAGTGATTTAAATGAAAAAAGGTGTAATAAATAATGCCATCCAAGCAACCGTTTAGGCAGTACTTTACTTCAACATCTGAATTAAGAGGTTACAGCAATCTCTCCAAATTTTAGTTTTGGTGGTGTTTTTTTTTTTTATTTGTCCCACCACCACTGCTTTTTGGTGTAAATATTTCTACGCTATTAGCCTCATTTTTTTTCATGGCAAGAACACCTTAGTTCAGTCACTGAAACAACATCTGGCATACCCAAACCACTGCTCTTCACATGGAACCATACCTAAATATGCGTAATGAAAATATTCATTTTCTGCATAAAGCATCTGGGACTTGGATAGGGTTACACAGTGAGCTCATGGAAAGCTCATCAGCTCCCTTTCAGTCTGAAAAGTGGAAAATTTATTTAAGTCACAGGGGAAATAGAATGGGTTCTTCTGTTTTCTGTACATACTTTTGTCAGGAGACATACACACATATATGCATCCATAAGTATGTATGTATCCACATCATCTGTGTATAAAACACACTCAACACTGATGTACAATTGATAGCTTGTCTGCAACAAGAAGAAAATGCCTAATACAACTAATATTAAAATAAATAATCATGGGAATCAGTATCAATAAGCACAGATTTCTCAAGGAGACTGTGCATTGCCTAGTCCTCAGTAGAGACTGATCTTTTTTGTTTGTTTTTTGCTCAGTGAGGGCACAGACAGTTGACAGTCACTGTAACTCAATAGCTTTAGAAACCCAGTCCTCTGTCAGCTTTGCCTGAAGCTGGTTTAAAAAGAAGATAACTCTCAGTTACAACCAGATCATGAGAGTCTTGTTTCCTTAGGAAATTAGGTTTAAGGAGGGGAAAAGAAAGAAAAAAAAAAAAAAAAGGAGAGCAAAAAGAAAAGGGGGAAAAAAAAGATGAGAAATATAGTTAGAATGAAACAGTATTGATGATTTCTGAGTCTCTGACTCTGAATCCTGACTGTATATTCTTTCTATATTTCCGAGAAATGACCCCGCTTTATGTGTGCCCTGATTCTACCTTAATATAAAAATTGGACTTCCAAACTCAGAGGGATAGAAACTCCCATGGAGAATCATAAACTGTTCAGACACTACAGGTATAAAACCATACACAATTACCAGACTGTCAGAAAGTGACTTCATTGCTGTAAATTAGCAGAAAGTGAAATACATATCCACACCAATGATGTTTCAGAAGCCACAAGTCTTTAATTTCTAAAGGGACTCAAATTTACCCAAAGTTTAAGGATGATCTTTCCCTTGAACTTACTAATTCTGCACAGCATTGCTCACTGTCTCCATTTTCAACTGTCATTTCATCATCTAATTGGCAGCATTACAATACCTCCACAGGGAATTATATTATAATATTGTACTACATAAAACTTACGTAATGGGGAAAAAAAGATATTTTTGCTTATCTTCCATTTCTTTCAATGTGTATCATTTAACAGAGATGAAACATATTTTAATCTCAGATTTATTTTTTTGTTTCTTTCTGGTCCTAAACTGAGAAAACAAATCTTGATTTTTAAGTGGTCAGTAAGAAAAAAAATGTATATTCTAGATGTTTTATAAATATCCATACAATGTTTTCATTGTGAAAACAAGCACAGTCTTTTATTATACCACATGCTACTGATGCTAAATTCAGTGCAGGGGTAAATAGTTCATGGAATTCTTTGAAAGAGCCATTACATAGGATTATTATGAGGGCTTACAGGTCAGTGCCAAAAAACCCAGCAAATATATTAGTGTATTTTTGAAGAAGTAACTTATTTCATTGATTTCAGGAAAATTACTTGCCAAAACATTACCACTGAAAGATGTGGTCATATTGGCTGTACCATAATCATAGTGTAATAAGAGCCCTTAGAAAATCTTTTATTTCCAGTATAAGTAATAGGTGATTCTAAAATATATTTTGTATAATTACGCAACCAGATAAAGCCAGTTAGTGTGTGGAAGAAAGAAAATTTGTCCAAATCAATTAATACATGTATTCAATATTTTGACAGTTCAGACTAAAACTGTATCTTCAGAAACTAATCAGCTCAGAAAAACAAAACAAAACAAAACAATTTAAATTTTAATTTTATTCACTTAGTAAACTATTCAACATTGAAGCTGCTTATTACGCTTATCCCCTATTTCTTTTGTCTGTTTCAGAGAAGGGATAATTTTATGCTTTGAAAATAAGCATTTTCACTTGCATTTTCACACCTGAGGAAAGCAGCATGTTGTCTGTTCAGGCAAAGAATGAGTTTTCTGAGAGTACTACTAATACTCATAATGGTTTCCTGTCTTAGAAGTCATTAAAAAGCCATTTTGCAAACACCACAGAAGGAAAAACTGGAAAGAAAAACCCATCCCTGTGTCATTAAAAATTACCTTAACAAACCTTATTATGAGAAATTAGAACTCTACGTTTAATAAACAGCATTACCAAAGAACAGAAGCAGATTTATGTGAGCGTCCTGCAGTCATACTGCCATGGTCCCAAGGGCTGGAGCTGTGCACTGTTGGTTTGCTCAGCAGTAACAGCATGTTCCAAATCAGGCACAGACAGACCGCGGCACTGCGCTGAAATCCACCAAGGCACACTGTACACTGTAGATGTGTTTATGCTGGCTGCGGAAGAACAGATGATATGCAATGGGGCATGAAGCCTGCTGGAACAAAGCTCCTGTCAATGTTTTGTGAGCTTATTTAAGTGAGTTTAGAAAACATGTCATGTGGGCTCGTTCTGGCAGAAGTCTCAAAGTTAGGTTTTCTGTACCAGTTTCATTGAGCATTTCTGGCACAGCTTCCTTTCAGTTTGATTCTAACTAAAAGTTTGACTCAATTGCTAGAGAGAATTATTTGTTTCACCTGCTTTATTTTGCACAAAATTTCAGGTTTTCAGTAGTTCTGATCTGTCATAACACCAAGCCCAAACAGCCTACTTCTGATGTCACTTAATATAACGTAGATCTAGGGGATGAATCCTTTCATACATCACGTTAGTTTACCTCATGAGGAATCCTAAGACGGTCTCACAGGCAAGCATTTAGGACCTTTCAAGAGAATCTGTTAAATAACTAAGAATGCATCTAAAACAGTGACTTAGTCTGAAACAGTAGTGCGCTTTTCATGCAGATCTCCCAGATGTCCTCACTCTGCACTTTGGTTCACATCACAAAGGTATCTCGGAGCTAATGAGCTAGATTCCTCTGGGCCGAAGCTATACTTTTGACTTCGCTTACAAAGAAGAGCAATGACTCTAGTGAAGGGTCTAGATAATAGGATCTAGCCTGGAGAAAAGGAGGCTCAGGGGGAACTTCATCCTTCTCTACAACTCCCGAAAGGAGCTTGTACTGAGGTAGGGGTCAGTCTCTTCTCTCAAGTAACAAATGATAAGATGAGAGGGAATGGCCTAAAGTTGCACTACAGAAGTTTTAGATTGAATATTAGGAAAGATTTCTTAACCTCACTGGCTCAGGCTGCCCAGGGAAGTGGCTGAGTCACCATCCTTGGAGGTGTTAAAAAGATGTGTAGATGTGGCACTTGTGGCCATAGTTTAGTGGTGGACTTGGCAGTGTTGGGTTAATGACTGAACTGGGTGATATTAAGGGTCTTTTCCAACCTTAACAATGCTATGATTCTATAAACCAAAAAATGTGCTCCAGGAATGTCTAGTGAGACCTTGTATTCAGGAGGGCTCAGTTCAAGTGATGACACTGGAATAAGACCTCAGTAAACCTACAAAAAGCTGCTGCGACAGCTATTCAGTATATTCTGATTCTCTTGACCTGTCATCTCTCTTTTGGGATGAGTCTCCTAAAATAGGACAACTTTATGCTTTTTCTACACCTAATAATTGAACTATTGTCCAAAATAAGCCACAACACATTAGAGAGACTGTGAAAGAAGCTTCAAACTCAAATTTAGTAGAGTAATAAATTGTGAGGTAAGAAATGGATGCCAAATGCAGTAATTTTCACCAAATCTATATTTTGAGTGCATACAAACCAAGTTTAAAATACATAATGCAGAAGGAGAAGCAAGATTAACCAGGATATGGGAAAATGTAAAACCTGCAGAATTCTTTGTAAGTGATAAACGTATATCTCCAGTGCATACACTGTAGGCTGGAACAGCTCAGGAAGTAAAAAAAAAGTACTTAAAAAGGGTCTGAAATAGTCCTGGAATCTGCTAGTTTTCTGTGGTTTGTTCCACTCCCCTCACTACCCTAAATGCTCATGTATTTTTTTCTGAGGGATAGAACCTTAACATTAATTTTCTGAGCATTAGTATTATTTCAACATGGAATGAATCCTAAACTTTGCCTTTAAATGCACTATAGCAAAACAACTTTGCAGGTTGTTATTTGAAGCCCAGTCTAATGGTCTAGGCACTTTTCAAGACAAATATTTCCTTACTATTTTGTTGCCTGCTCAAAATTTACCTCCAAACCCACACGCATATCTGTGAAAGTTTGTCCAGAAAAATGTAGACAAGACAATCAAGGACTGACTCAAGTGGATTACACCATTTTTGGGTTTAGTAGGAGAGGGCTAAGTTCTAGGAATATCCAGATGATATCAGATAAGAAATCCCACCACAGTAAGTTAGGAGGAACATGGAAATGGTAGACTTTTTGTAGATGGCCCCAAGTAATATGATCTAAGTCTGAAATTAGCTCCACTTTTGAAGATAGCCTTGTTTTGTGCAAGTGCAGAGGGGGACAGTGGCTTGGACCAGATGGTCTTCAGAAGTTCATTCTGTCTTTGATTATTCTATGGTTCTACAATTTTTAATGTTTGTTACTGTAAATGTACAACTGCTTGATAAGGAACACTCAGCACAACTGAGGTCTTCTCTTGTTTCAAGGCTCAGTGTTTTCTTCAAACAGCCTTTCATATCCTAGAGGAGAGAATTCTGGTAGCCAAAAGATTACAGTGCTTTGCTGGAATGAAAGCAAAGGAGTTATTGCAAAAATATATAAGGTTTATCTCAGATCTTGAGCCTTTAATTTAAATAAGCTTACACCACAGGTGAGGTCAAGTTATTTAACACTCACAAAGCCTTGTAATTACATGGTAAAAATGAGGACTCCAAAATAATCAAATTCTGCTCCTAGACTCCTTCTATACTGAATTGCCTTAAGCAAACAACTTTAAAAAAAATAAAATAATAAAAAAATCAAAACATTGGTACTTCAGCACACATGAAAAATTTTCACTCCAAATAAAACAGTGAGCAATTAAGAGCACAAAAAATTTTGAATTACAAGCATATCTAAAGGCCTGAAAAATCAGCATTGGTTCTCCTTGAGTTTTAGTTCTCCTGTCAGTGATAGAAGCAATTTAAGTAGGTAATGGATAATGTTACCTACCTTTAAGTAGGTAATAGATAATGGATGGATCGACAACTAAAGATATAAATAGCATAATCAGGTCTCCAGTTTCCTTATTAATTATCTGAACACACACACACACACACATAAACATTTGATTAAAAAAAATTGACATTTTTGAAACAGTGACATTTTGATTATAAACATGTGCATTAGCTAATTCTCCCAACACTGGCAAAGTAGGGAGATAAGTATTAACATTTCTTCCTTAGCTGAAGGAAAATCAAGAAACTGCAATGAGCAGTAAGTGATTTTTTCCAACACCATGTATCAAATTAACATAAGAACTTAGGTGCTGATTCTGTGCTCATTCCCTCACTTCATGTTGCCTCTAACTTGATTAGTTTCTTATGACTAACAATTAATAATTCTGCAACACGCAATCATCCCTAGGTAAAAGAGAAGGTTTTTTTTTTTTTTTTTCTTAATAAATGTCAGGGAATCTAAACAATTTTAGAGTACTACAAAATGTACAATAATCAGATTAATTAAAGTAGACTCTGTTTAATCATGGCCATAACCTGATATACCAGGGCAGTCAGTCTCTCATAAGCTTTAATTGCTAGACAAAATTACATTTTAAATATATCAGGAAAAGACAATCTTCCTGCATTTAGAGTAATTATTTTTCTTCTCTTCCAACTGTGGAAAATCCAAAATAACCTTTTCTACTCCTTTGTAAGCTAAGCAAATAATAATAATAAAATATAAAAATCTATGTAATCAACAGAAGTCTTGGTAAAAAAGGTAATAATTTTCAGTGACCAACAAAAAACCTGTCACTTCACAGTGAAGTAGAAGTGATTCAACTTCAGTAGATCTGATCATCCTAGACAGCTTTTAATAAAAAAATCTCATTTAGCAAAGTACCTAAGTGCATGTTTAGTATTAGTCTGATACCATCTTCATGGTCATTAGGTCATGAGAACATACCTGAGCAATCTATTGAAACTGTATCTCTGCTATTACATTGTGGTTCAAACCAACCAGTGAAGTAAATATAACATGTGAGAAGGTACATGGACTCTATCTGCCTTCCTATAAACAGGTAATTTCTTACTGGTTAACCTCACGGAACAATATATATGGTGAGACTTTAAGAAAAGATGCCAAATACAAGACCATCCACGTTTTCATAAAAGACAATGTGAACATAAAGGGCAGCTACAAACATAAGTTTCAAATATGACAGAATTCCAGATTCAGTTATTTCAGGCACAACCCTCACTTCTGTCTTTTTGCTGGTAGGTCAAATAGGTTTTCTTGTCCACTTTCAGATTGCACTCATCTTACTCTTTTGAAATCCTCATGGAATTATGGAGGGGAAAACATGGAGACTGAAAAGTTAAGAAATCTTTGCAAACACCACATCATGCTGGATAGCTTAAGAGGTTTTACATCTTAAGCTTAAAAGGTTTTGAAAATCACATAATGAAACAACAGTTAGCACCATGAACTCCATCATCTCTTTCATCTTTCTGGCTTGCTCCATAGCCACAGCCCCTTGCCCTTGGCAAATGGGATGGGGAAACCTACAGCAGCAACTCTACAGCACCAGGCCACGGCCTTGCCTCTTGACCCCTCCTGATGCCACATGCTTCTTTGCCCAGCTTTCTCTGAAGTGGAAGAGGAAGCAAGAAAACCAGGTATGGATGTGAACAGACTTGAAATTCCAGGGACACTTGGAAAACCTCTATAGCTTCTGCAGATTGCCCTCTTAGGAAAAAAAAAGGAGTAGTCTCACGTTTGCACTCCTCCTCCTGGCCCCAGGACAAGTAATTTTGCCTTGAATGATCTGGGCTGTCACTTATGCAGATGGCAGGACTGCTAGCACTGCCTGTAAATTAAATTCCAATTAACTGCACTATCCCCTTGATAGGTAGTGCTAGCCCCCTCCTTTCTTACTCCTCTTCCTTGTGACTATGCCGACAGAGACTTGATGCACAAGCTGCAGTCAGAACATCAAATTAGCCCTTCAGCTTTTTCTTCATTTGCTTTCTCCTGAGGTTGGTCTCAGCCTTGGAAACTGCTCCAGCCTCAGCACTTCACTTTTGAGTAGGGTCAAAGCTTTAGCGGTCCCTTGGAGATGCCTCCACTCCACACTTGTGGAGTGGAGCACTTCTTCCAGCTCAGGGGTCCTCAGCACAGGAGGGAAATGGACCTTTTGGAGTGAGTCCAGAGCAGGGCCACAGAGAAGGCTGATGGGATAGAATACTGTTGAATATAGACAGAATACTATGAAGACAGGCTGAGAGAGTTAGGGTTCTTCAGCCTGGAGAACAGCAGGCTCTGAGAGACCTTACAGCACATTCCAATACCTAAAGGGGGCCTACAAGAAAGCTGGAGAGGGACTCTTCACAAGGGCATGTAGTGACAGGACAAGGGGAACAACCTTAAGCTGAAGGAGGTAGGGTTAGATCAGATATTATGAAGACATTCTGTATTATAAGGGTAGTGAGACCCTGGAATAGGTTGCCCAGAGAATTTGTGGATGCCCCATCCCTGGAAAAACTCAAGGTCAGGTTGGATGAGGCTCTGAGCAACCTAATCTAGTTAAATGTTCCTGTTCAGTTCCAACAGCAGGGCTGTTGGACTACATAACCTTTAAATGTCTCTTCCAACCCAATTATTCCAAGATTCTATGTTTGCATTGTGGAACAGTAAGCTGAGTTTTTCAGTCTAACGGCACTGCAAGCACTGTACCTCCACAGAGGTCCAAGGCAAGATTTTCTTCTGAAAGCACCCAAAACCAACATACACCTTTCGCATTAAGCATACTGACAGTAGCACATGTCTAATGCTTCAGCAGTACCCACAGGAATAGACACAGGTTGCTCTAGGGTGAGATAAGGGAAACAATTTAAGTCACAATTTAAGTTAAATCTAAATTATGTCTGTGTGAGAGAGCTATAAATTCAGACAGGAAAAGAAAGGGGTAGTTACATGACTATGGGTTTTCAATGAAGTAGAGCTTTTTGGGTAATTGTTGAACCTGAGTTTTTAATCTATAATTGAGGTGATTATTTAATTTGAATTTTATTAGGAACCATGAATTGTGGCAACATCCTCTTTCAGTTTGCAGATATCAGCTGGGTAAGATAGGCGTGAAGACCTAGGATGAAACATTACACCTCACTGAAAATTCAGCATGTCTAATTAGTCACCTAAATGCCGGGGGTGGACCAGAAGAGGCCTACAGAGCGTGGAGAGAGATGAAAATGCGCTGCAAGGAAGGCTTAGAGGAAGAGATCTCTCTTGAAGATTTCTAGCAACTTCAGCTGTGCAGAACTGCCTGGGAACCAGCTCAATTACAAGGCCTCGGCATTGCAGCTTCAGCAAATTCCCCTGTCCGTGCACCCAGGACAGTTCTTCCATTGTTCCCCCAGCTCTCCCTTCCCTAAGTGACCTGACATATGCCTTTAGCCTATCCCTCCAAGTCCCCATATCAGTAGCCCTCAGGATTTGGTGTTCCTAGCCGGGGTCCTACCCCTATTACTGAACCTTCTGTGTTCCCCTGTATATAAGCTGTCTTCCTGTTTTAATTAACTGCCATTTTGTGGGTCACATATCTCGTGTGTGTGTGTCCCGTCTCCCAATGCAAAATGTGCCACTGGGCCTTGTAGCAGGTCCTCCCGTAACCTGCTATACCTAAAGGACTGATTAATTAAGTTGGGGGGGGGGGGGGGGGTTGCTTCCATCATTTTAAATACTTCATGAAAATGTACAACTATTCCAGCAAGTGCAGTCATAGGGAAACCAAATTATAGAAGGCTGCTATGACTATTTCTAAGCTTTTTCTAGCAGATTTCTAGGATTTTCTAGCAGAAATCCTTTGCTAGATGCTACATACCACAGTGAAATACTGGAATTAGAACTGAAAGGCATTCTATCTCCACTTTAAATTATTAGAGGAATTTCATTAAATCATATTGTACTTCCTGTTAGATAAGACTTTAACAGAGAAAAAAAAATAGTAATAGCTTTCAGAACTTGTATTTTTGTGAACACCTCAAGCTTCTAAAAAAAGTCTTTGATTTTAATTACAATTGAATTTTTGCAAGAAATACAGATCATACTATCTAGTGACTATTAAAAACTTTTAACATTTTTAGGAGTCTCTGACAGCATTTAGGTTACTAACAACTTACAAAATTTAGACACAGAACCTGATTGGTTAAGAACTATAACTATGAAATAAATTAAATTTCCATACACTTATTCATTCTCTCCTTAAGACAACAGGTTTTTAGCCGTTATTAGAATTATAATGACTGTTTGGTTTTTGGTTTTGTTGTTACTTCCCTTTCTAAGTCTGGTACACTCAACAAACTCTTGAACAGCCCTGTTTTTAAAATGTAAGATTGTCAGGCTGCATCCGTGTAGTTTTCAACCCACTTTGATTTTCTGAGCATCAGCCACGAAGTTTTCCCTTGATGGCATATTGTGTCTTCCCTGTTAGTAATCTGCAGAATGGGAACAGAGTTCTGATGCTTTTCTTCTCCCTTACTTGGGGAACACTATTTGACTGTCTTTCCAAGGAACCTGCCTCAGCAGGGAGAGCTGATCTCATCCATTTAACACAAGAAAGGGCAGAACTGGGAAAATATTAGCTACACATTCACCTTTTATTTAATATCAACAATGTGCTTTGCAGTATTACCCAGCAGCCAGACTGCTGTACTTTCATCTCTTCATACCACAAAACAGACAGAAATGGATAGTTTATGACCTGAAAATAGGAGTCCTTATAAGCACAACTAAGGGGAACCATACTGGACTGAAAAGCATATGGTCAGGATCAGACGTCTGTGTATATCTTAGGTGGCATCAATTTATGGAATACTATATGATTAATTCACGTCACCACATAAGCTGTAGTGTTACCAGGCATACAAATATGACTGTATCTGAAACATGAGAGCTAAAAAAAATATGTAAGCATTGAAAAAACTACCCAGGAAGTAGTTCTTTCCTGTAAAAGTTAGAAGTTGGTATTCTTCAAAATTTTGTAAGCATTTACTTTTCTGGTATTAAAGTTTTATGAGTATAATACATACAAGTATCCTCCAGAACTTTAGCTATCAGACTTAAATGAACCAAATATAGATGCATTTAATTAGCTATAAGGAAGAAGTCTTTTACAATGAGGGTGGTGAGACACTGGAACAGGTGGCGAAGAGAGGGGTGGTTTCCCTGGAAATAGTCAAGACCAGACTGGAAAGGGCTCTGAGCAATCTGAATTAGTGGAAGATGACCCTACTCATTGCAGGGGAGTTGGACTAGATGACTTTTAAGGGTTCCTTTCAACCCAAACTATTCTGTGACTCTAAATTTAAAGCCTCACAAGTCTGGATGGAAAGAGGCACAAATTTTGGCTAATGTCCTTACACATCAGTTATCAAACTTCACTGGAGGTTTTTGCTTCACAATATGTCTCATCTTCCTATCAAAAATGTCTTTCAGAGGAAAAAAACCCATTAACAAACAACCTTTCTCTCTTCTTTCAACACCTTACAGGGGGAAATATTTGAACATTTTTTCAGTTAAGAAATTTTTATGAAACAGTACGTTCCAGGCTGCTTTGACTTGATCAATATTCTACTTCCTTTTCTGTCTTCCACTGCAGCTATTCCACTTGGCATAGGCCACTAAATAATCTTCCAAGCCATAAGATGAAATCTCAGAGAGGAATAATCACTAGCATAAATCCTGTGTTTCCTTCCTTTTCCTCTCAAAACCAAGAAAGTGTTTTTACTGATGCAAAGGAACAAAACTTCCAGCTCGAATACCATCCAACAACTTTCTGAGTAGCTAAACACCCAAAGGATAAGTCATATACAGATACATAGGAAAATTTTTTTCCTTCTGCTGCACTATGCAGAAGAATATAACTCCAGGTAGAAAATAGAGAATAGATGAAATAAGAGATATAACCAACCCACCATCCTGCACCCTGAAAATAGTCAGTAAAAGGAATATAGTTAATTTCTGAATACATAAGTACCTGACAGGAATGAAAGCAAGCAAATCTCAGTCACCTACAGCGTACCTAGGGCAGCTCTTCACTAAATTCATTGGATATCAGCAACGATACCAGAGCTCCATGATCGACTGACTCTCAGACAAAGCATCATCTTTCACTGAGCGCTGCCAATCCAGACCTACACTCTGGTGTAGGTGACCCCCAGCACACAAACTTTTAACATATTTGCTGCTCCCATTTCCAGGCAGGTTGTGCACTGGAAACATCCACGATTAGTAGTGAAGTATTTTAAAACAAAGAATCAGGGATGCCATGTGTGGCTTGCAGGCACTGTACCCCACTGAGTCAAAGGTAGGTGTAGATGCACACAAGAACAGAGAGCTCCATTGCTACTTCTTATCTAACATAAATAACGTACTTTGCCAGTTATTGGCAAAGAACAGTTGAAGACAGAAGGTGCCCAGATTAATTTTTTTTTTTTCCGCAACCATTTTGAGATTAACCTTTAAAAATTTCACATGAAAGCACTGCAAGTTCAAACTCATTGACAATAAACTTGCTTTTTATATTTAGGCATTAATCGTAGCTCATGGATCTCCATGCATGGATAATAATGAAACACAATCACAGTGAATTAGGAATCCTTTTGCTTTCAAGACTTGTCACATGCACTATGTTTTTTATTAATACTAAGCATACTAATGAAATAAAATATAATGACGTTATACATACAAAGTCTTTATCCAAGAGCTCCTAAACAGAATAAAACTTCAGTTAATTCACTCCAAGACTAGGAAATCATAATTATGATTACTTGTTTTGTAAAACTAGAATTAAAAAAAATAAAAAATCCTGCTCTCTAAAACTGAAAGCTCTCTTCAAAACCCACTATTTTTTTTTACAAGGTTGTCTCAGACATAATATTTCTTCAGTTAAAAATAAACAAGGAAGATAAGCCAGCAAGCAAGTTCCAAACATACAATCTTTCTACCTTGAACATGATCTTTTTGCACTGCTTTTTCCTTCATTTTAAGAAGGGAAAAGGCATCCTCCAGAGATTGCTTTGCACCCAAGTAAAAGATGCAATTAAAAATCAGTCTTGTAAAACGTTATTGTTTCTCACAGACAGGATAGCAATCACAGCCTTGCACAACCAGAATGTGAATGAGCTCCTACTGTATCCCATGCAATTTGTTCATCGCAAGTGGGTCTCTGTGTGCCCAAGAGGTAAAACAAGTATAGTGAAGCTGATAATAAAGAAAATCAGAACCTAGACTGGCAGGTTAATAACAAATATTCCCTAGTCAATAACAAATAACTTCTGTCTGGACACACACTTTCAGCGTATTTGTGATTTTAAGAATTCTTCATGACATACATACAGATGTTATATTTTAAACAAAATCAGTTTCCTTCATCTACTAAATCAAGCAAATAAGCACTGTAAACAAACTTCAAAATATATTTTTATTTAAAAGAATTATATGTGCACAGTGTATAGCACTGGCAGTAAAAAAAAATCAGTCAGATGCAATGTCCATTTTTCACTACTCTGCCTCTGACTACCACTATAAGTAACTGACACCTAAGGAAAGAGTAAATGAGTGAGGGAATGGCAGCAATATTTTCTCAACAGCCAAGGGAATTCTCAAGCCAAAGTTTGTGTCTATACCTTTGCTCTGATAGCACTTTAGGGGGCTTTTGTCAAGAATTCATTAAATGATTTCCAGCCCGCTTGTGTAAAAGAATTTCCAACAGTTTTAAAATTTTTTGAAAGCTTTCAGGTTGAAAAATTGTTTGATGCCCTGATTCATTGCACCACAAGAAACAGAATAAATAGCCTATAGCTTCTGTTGCTTTCCAGACTGTTAAGGTTTATAAAGGCTAGAGAAAACCCCACGCTATTGTTCAGATATGTTTCTCATGAAGTTGTAATGTGTCAGTGAACTTCATCTCCTCCAATTTATTTGTCTTGTACTCTTAATTACTGACCATTTCATTATTTTGTAATTTCCCTATTTCTCTTTTGAGAAGGAAATCCTCACCAGCATGAAAACTTCAATACATGCACACGTCATGGATTTATGCAAGTATATACATAACACCAAAATGACATTTTCTGTCCAGTCATCTTTCTTAATAGTGCCCAGTTTTGACTGTTGGTGAGTTTGAAGAGGTGTTTACAGCATGGTACCAAGACCTACAGTCTAAATGCTAATGGCTAATTTCAGAACCATTAATGCAATATGTATGCTGGAGGCTGTTTCCAAACATGAATGAATTTTACTGAAAAATCATTCTATAACATAAAGTTTTCCTAGAACTTTTTTTGCCACAAGAATTAGTTCTCGTTGCCCTTAACCATTTGGTCTCATTAGCCAAGTTGGCCACTTCTGTGATATCCACATTTACAGTATTCATTTTAACAATTTGAAAAACCTAGCAAAAAAAGAAATAAGCCTTGAAGAGAATAAAGAACTAGTGAGCTTAACATTTTGATTACACATACATATGAGAATGCTTTGTCTTCAATAAGACAGCATTCATTTTGCTGATCAAACAGTACAGTAAGAAAATCACACTTTTTTTAGGATTACAGTGCTTTTATAACGAATCAAAACAGATAACCCCCCTGAGATTAACATTTTCAAGCAATTTCTTTGGATTTAAAGTAAATAAGTATTTAATCCTGCTTAAGTAAATATGCAGAAGGTAAGTAAAAATAGTATTTGAAATGTTCACAGAGCTTTATTAAATCAGCAAATTATTGTACCTTTCTTTTACTGTAGGATTGTGTATACATACATATGACTCCCCACCCCAAATGTACAAACTATGTGCTTTATGAGTTAAAAAGGATAATAAAGAATTGGCTCTTTGATGCTCTTTTCCTACAAGATACGTGGCATTTATCTTGTTTCTGTCATGATAGGATTGCATATTTGAGAGAATGTGGTCATTGATTTTAGTACTAAAGACACATCTCTTTCTATACAGAAGTGCTACATAACTCCATATGACTATTTTAAGGAGGTGAAACAACCAACAAACAAACAAAACAAAGCAAAAAAAAAAAAAAAAGGAGAAAACCAGTTACAGTTCAATTGTAATTCAGAAATTAAATTTAGAAGTGACATCACTCTCTACACATTCTTCCAGCTCATGTTTCCAGATAAAGTCCTAGATGGCATAAAGCAACTGAAAAGTTAAATAAGCAGCCCATTTATGCATGAGTTACAACACACAGTATAATCAGCTGTAGGCATGAGGTGACAGGGTGGTCTCACTCTGAAGGCAGGTCTAGGAGGACTATGTAACAGAGCAGAAAAAATAATTTATGCACACAGTAAATGATCATCAGCTTGCAGAAGGGCCCCCATTAATTTTGCCATTTGATCTTACATGAATAATTTTAGAGAAAGCCCCAAATTAATCCATCAAGCAAACACCAGGGAAGGATCAAGTTAAAGAACTAGCTAGTACTCTCAGTAAACACAGGAATGGCACTGCTGCTCAGATCACAGTGTGTAACTGAATTGGGAAATATGAAAACTCTCAATAATAATGTTTTACTACAATTAAGTTTAAAAGCCAGAAACCAGCACATTTTGGCCGGATAAAGATGTGGTTACAGTCCAGATCTGCAAACAGAGCTAAGCACCTCACTGTTACTTTCACTCACAACATGAGATTGGCTCATGAATGCTTTTGTTGGAAACAGGGTCTCAGTGCTTCCAGCTTCCACCACCTTCTGCTGGCCCACATCTCCTACACAGCTGGGCAATTTCATTCTACTTAGCAAAAAGACTACAGCTAATTAAAAGCAATGTAGTCTTTTGGAAGGCAAAGAAGGGAGAGTATTCAACCTTTCCATCACTTCAAATCCAAATGCTCAGATTCAGTTCTGCTAACAATTTTGGAGTAAACAAAAAAACACTATTTGCAAATTGTAGGCTTTAAAAATATTTTCAATATATTGATATAATTGAAATATTTAAATGTAACTTTCATCTTTCTTAGAACAGTTCTACTTGATATTTCAGAACCTTCAAAGTAAAAGAAACATGCCACAAGCTGCAATATCTCCAGTCTTTGAAGTATGTGTGGGAGACATGGATGTTCATACTGATGGCTCTGGATTAATTTAATTGCTTTCATTAGGAGGAGGGAGGGAAGGAAGGAAGGAAGGAAGGAAGGAAGGAAGGAAGGAAGGAAGGAAGGAAGGAAGGAAGGAAGGAAGTTCAAGAGAATGATAAACTGTAAACTCCTCATAACAAGGAAACACTTATACTGTTCTTGTAATTTTTTTTCCCAAAAGATAATCCCAATAATAAAAAAAAAAGAAATTTGTGTATTCTTGTTTTATAATTACAGGAACCATTTTTGAAAGGAAGAAGGTCATGAAGGTATTAATGTATTATTCCTTAAATATTTCAAGATTCAAAAGAATTGTTAGTTAATTAAACAATTTTCTGCCTTGGAATTTCCACCTCTTATTTTCATACAAAAAGAAAACATCTTCAAAATCCGAAGGCTTCTAGAGCTCCTGAGACTCCACTCCTAACATGGGGAATGCCATAACTAGCTTCAGAAAAAAAATCTGAAAGAATATATTTTGTAAATCACAAAATGCTCAGTGATGTTTCTTTTTTTGTTGATCTTAACACCTTACATAATATGGAAATAAAATGATGTCTTCAACAATGTAAAAAGTGTGAGAGGAAATATATGCACCTTGAATGAGATCTGACTTGGACTTTGCAGGCATTCTCTATAGAAAGCAATAAATATATATTTTTTCTTTCCTTTTTTTTTTTTTTAATGAATTTAGTGAACCACTGTTTAAACAGAAAATCTCTCAAAAGCTTTTTCAGTTTCACACTGCTCCAGTACTACTCCTATCTGAATATCTTCTCTGTGCATTTTACAAATTTCCTGGCTGTTGTAATGCTCCTAGACTGATAGGGTCCAGCAGAGCCAGGTAGCAGTAGGGCCTCATTGTGCCAACCAGAGTACAAAGCACGATGGCAGATGTTTTATCTGACCCAAATTGCTTATAATCCAGTGGCCATGACACGTGTCTGACTGGTGATAGCACAATCACAGCCATCAAACAGGCCCTTCTCCAGTGACATTGCCACAATTTCACACAAAGGTGTAAAGTAATATTTATCAACTCCATGCATAAAGGTTTTATTCTGAAGGCAATCAAGCATTTGAAATCTCTCCACTGGCTTTTCAGGAAACCACACGTTACCCAGGCTCCAGGCTCTCCTCTCGCCAGCATGGCATGCACAGAGCCAGCATGCTCTACAGCCCTCTGGAACCTGTCTAGGCAGAGTCCTTTTAGACACAGTTATTTCATTTTGAAAAAGCAGCTGAGGCTTTTCATTCCCTGTGTGGTATTTCTACTCCCAAATTGTTAGTGATCGTAATTTCATGAAAAGCAGTTTAGAAAGGGGGATGGGGGGGGGAACCCAAAAAACCAATGAAATAAAAATCCCAGGCTGGCTATTTTCTCTATGTAGAAAACAGTAAACTTGCTGCAGAAGTTGCTTGCTAAATATATAAATTTACTGTGACACTAAATAAAGGCTCTTTTTTCCCCTCCACCTTCCAATTTAGAAATAGTATCAGATTTTTTGCACACTTTCTCATCTGCAAGTTGGGACCACCCAATAGTCCTTAGTTTGAATGACTCATGAACAGCAGTCTCTGATACACCACTGCTTAACCACAGGCTTGCCATTTTTATCTTGTAGGCATAACTAAAAATAGATTTTAAATGACACTAGTACAGAAGCAATACTGTTTCCATCTACACCTTGTACGCAGAGAAGGTTTCTGTCCCTCCAGAGTTAACTTGGCATTCAGAAAAAATATGTGAAGGAACTGCTTAGCAAGGTGGAAGCAACTCCAAAAAATTGATTTTCTTGGGAGGGAACTTCTGCTCTGCTGATGGTTGGTCCCTTTCAGAAGATTTTCTCCAATCACTCAACTCTGTCCTTTGGCAGCTGGACATGGTAATCAGTCAAGTCTCTCTTCAAGCAGTAATAACTTTTTACATTTTTTTATCATACAAAAACCAGATATATGAATAATGGGCTGCTGCTTAGCACCTGCTTAATTATTACATTCAGGCTATATCTCTTCTACAAGCATTTTTAATTTATCTCTAAGAGGATTTATGGGATGGATATGCTATTTAAAAAACAGATGATGAGGTCAATGCAGCCCAATTTCAACATTTACAACTAACACACACACTGGAAGAGATGGAAAGATCTCAGAAGACCAGTGGGTTTGTCAAGTGCTTTCCCTGTCTCCCACATGCATTTTCCAGGGGGGGTAATAGAAGACCACCAGTAAGAATGCCAATATCGTGCAAATTAGAAAGCCAGAGATGGACAGCTCTAGCAGAGAATGCTACAAAAATCCCCCAACACATGCCACAGAGAATCACCAGATACAGAATTTATTTATTTCTTGTAGTAACTTTCACCAGTGAAAAAGGTCAGCTTTGCTAAATGGACCTTGTTTAGAACGAAGCCAGCTTCATTCTCTCTTCATAGTTAACTTTCAACTGCCACCCTTTGTTGGCAGAACTCACTGAACTTATGTGTGTTTTTAAAAGGAATGCCCTTCAAGCACTACCCTTTGACCAGTATTATTATTTCTATCTGCCTCAGCAAACACAAAAAGAGCAGTTGTGACACTGTCATAGTAGAGACTGGGCTGCGTAGGATGAACAAGGAAAATTCTAGGACATCTTATTAAACCTAAACTCCATGTACTGACCTGGAACCAGGGCATTGATGTGAGAACTGGCACTCCTTGGGAAAACCACTGCTCATTTGAACTCAAGCTTGGAAACAAGTCTCTACAGTGCACCGAAAACTTAAGGATTTGAACAGAGTTACTAATAGATGTACAAGCCATGCTACATAGGATGCATCCCAATGGAGAGACAGCATTATATAACTATTGTTAAAGTAAAAGCAGCACTTTTACTTTAGTAAGGGAGAAGGGGGAAAAGAAGGCGGGGAAAGAAGAAAAAGAAATCTGAAAATTAGAGAGCCAGGGGATGAATTAGTAGAGAAGAGATTCAGTGGTTTCATTTCCAGTGTTTTCATTTTCACTTTACTCCCCAGGCCTTGGTAAAGCCTATAGTATAGCTTTCTATATTTAGAAATGGATGTATTCCTGCAGGTTTATTCAGTGACTTGAACTGGAAAAAATTCTCTTACAGGGGAAAGAGAAAGGCAGAGGGCAAAACATCCTCTTGTGCCGCTAAGACTGAAATTATGTTTCAGATTCAACTAAGTCATCAGTAGAATAAGACACCAAATTTTGAATCAGAACTTGGAGTTAAATACAATTACAGAATTTCAGCATTAGCAGTTGGAAACAAAAAAGCAGTCATTTATTTCTTCATTTGTTAGCTGCTCCAGTCTCTAAAAGATAACTTGGTTCCCCAGATACAGCTGGCAGGAAAGTCGGATTTTCAGTGTGTGAGGTACCATTACTCTCCTTCCCACCAAACAGACCAACAAACCAGAAAATCAAACAAATCTTTAATTAATAACAGAGTTAAATGTAATAGAGTTTCTGACAAAAAATCCTCTCTATTATTTGGCTGGGCCATCTCTACGCCAGCTGAAGAATAGAAAATTGGGATCAAATTAAGAGGTGCTCTCAGATACATGATACTAATTCAAAGGTAAAGCATGGCTGGAACAGACAGCTGCCTATTAAGCCTGTGAAAAGAGTAGATGTATTCTGATCGGGGGAGAAGGGGTTACTAACATTGGATCTGAGTGGTCTGCTGGAAACTTTCACAGGCAGAACGCAGAGCAGCAAATGTCCAAAATGGATACAAATACGTTGTCAAGTTGTTGTGACAGATCCATTATGGGTGAGCAGCTTAGCACAATGAACTCGATCTCAGCTGTCTCACAATATAAATGCCACAAGCTCAGAGGGACTTGAGCTTCCAGTTCCCCCACCCCTTCCTCTGAGATTAACAAAAGTGAGTTGGCATCCAAGTGAAGCATCAGGTCATGGAAAGCCTTATCTGCAAGAATAACCGCCCTGGGAAAGACCGTCCTGTCACAAACCAAATCTGCCACACTGTGAAACTACACATTTTCAAACACATATGCTCCCACAGTTGCTTCCTTCTTCTCCAACTGCAGAAAGGGAATTTCAATGCAGTTACAGACAACAAGTCATATATCTGTTTGCATATTCTGATTTCTCAAATTACACCAAATCATCATAGCGCATGACATTTTTTTCCCTACCATGAACTAATGAAAGAGCACAAGAAGGATAATGATCTAGAGGTGGTAGCAACTTTCAGACTCATAAACTGACAAATCCAATCTATGAGCATACATGTGACATATATGGGTAATTGAAAGCTAGAGCTTTCAAAATGTATTCAATTTTCAAACACGGAATATTTAACACAGACTTAAGCTTTATGATAACAGTTAAGGTCACATTACAATTTTCAATCACACTTATGGGATTGTTCAGGAAAAGGCATTTCAACATATGTTTAAGTCCCATTAAGGTCTCAAGAATGAGAGCCTTATGGTTTGCTGAGCCATCAGCCAAACTAAAGGATCTTCAGAACAACCACAGTAGCAAGGTGTGGACTGAGAACAAGTAAAACACATCATCTCCACTATTCAGGAAGATTTCTCTCACACTGTAATGAATTTATTACAAAATACAATAATTTACAAGGTATCCTATTATTTCTTTCCTTTACAATTGCTGCCAGAGCAGACACCAAAGTTTTATAGAAGATCTCTTGCTACTTCAGTATAGTACAAGCATTGCCACATGTGTAGATCTGAGTGCAGGTACTCAAGGAAAAGCATATTGGAAAAAAGGCTCAACCAAATGTGTCCTCCTAGACAACATGAAGATAGACTAAAATGCAGTAAGTGCCCTCCTTGTAGAAAATACAGTTTATTAAAATCTAACCATGGCCTTACTCCAAATTCCATGTTTGAT
Source organism: Empidonax traillii (assembly GCF_003031625.1). Taxonomy (NCBI): domain Eukaryota; kingdom Metazoa; phylum Chordata; class Aves; order Passeriformes; family Tyrannidae; genus Empidonax; species Empidonax traillii. The sequence continues at coordinate 492,753 of NW_020955496.1, forward strand.
GCCACAAAATAGGAAGAAAAACAAGGACTAACTCCAGGCTGATGATCAGCTAGATTAGTATGCTGCTCTGCAGGACCAGGTACTGCTGAGGAAGCACACAAAGAATCAAGTTTACATCTTTCTTCTTTCTTTCTGGTCTCCCTCCTTCATATTTTCCAATGCTACAGCACAAGAGCAATCCACCCACTGGTGAAGTCTTACTGTTTTTCAGTTTCACTCAGGGAACAGACTGAAACTCACCCTGTGGCTCCCAACCTTAGCCAAGCCCAATGGTAAGTTTCCGGCTTGTACAACCCAGCCAACACTGAGTGGTTCATTCATGTGGCAAAGATTCCTCCATTATATCCAAGAACTGGTCAACATTCATCATAAAAATCAAATACTTTCTCACATGGTTGCCTAAAGTCACCTGAGTTATTCAGCGACCATTTCTTCCCCCCATTCACACACACATTTTTTAAAGCACTCAGTCCAGTGTTTACTACAATACAGCTTTTGTACGTATGTACCTTGATACTTCTAGAAGTGAGTATACTGGTGCCAATTCTAGCTTTGTAGGTTTTTTGAGATGGAGAGGAAGGGATTTTACTTTTCTTGGGAATGATTCTTTGGGGGAATTTTTGTCTGTTTTTTGTTTGTATGTTTGTTTGTTTTTGTTCTTGTTTTGGTTTTGTTTGTGTTTGTTTTTTCTTTTTTTTTAAAACACAAATAATTATATTATTGTCATGAACTCTGACTAGACATCCAGTCTAACAGACTATGAATTTTGTACTTTAGTCTTAAAGGATTTAATTTTATTATTAGTACAATGTGTTGAAAGTAAGTGGCCCCAAATTTTTCTACCCATATTAAATGAAAAGAGATACTGACTTATGGAACTATTTATCTGAACTAAGTTACCATTGTCAAATGAGACTGCATAAAGAAATAGGCATTAACATAGACTGCTACACTGCCATTAAACAGAAGGAGAAAAATAATGAGATATAAAGCAGATTTGCATTAACTAAAAACCAAACAAACAACCCACACATAAAACAAAAATAATAAACCAGTCTCCAGTTTTCAGTATTTACTGCACATAAAATGTCAGGTTGTTATTTTTACTGACATCTTTCTGAGCCTCTGCACATTGCAGTGTCCTCTTATCAACACTGTCAGAACAGAAATCATCTCATTTTCAGCTCTGTCTCCACTAAAAGTTTATTTTAGTTTTTTTCAATTGCCAGTTTATCTCTGTGTGGAACACTATCCAATGTACAGCTGCTGAACCATAAATAATGTAATAAATAATTCTAAAAATCAATTTAAAAGCAAAGTATTATGATGACTAATTCTTAAAGATGAGTTTGCTCTGAGTTCTTACACATATGGTGCATGTTCGCTGCACAGCTTACCTCTCCTGTACAGTTGAACTACCTGTGGATGGCGCTCCTTCATTTTCTCAACACACCAGTTGTCAGCATTGTTCCTTAACAGAGAAGCAACTTCTCATAAATACCTTCAGCAGATTCTATTCTCTTCTGCCATCCCTAGAGGACCTGTGTGAACCTGGCCATTACGGATCTGACTTCATTCCCTTTGTCCTTGTGCTGTGTTCAAGCCATGCAACTGGTAATTAAAGCAGAATGAATCAAGATGGGGCGCTGCCATCACAACAGGTAATTAAGCACTAGCAATGATAGAACCCAATGCACCGAGCCAGGGATAATGAAGGTTGTTTTTCATTGTATTTGTTCACTTTCCCACCCCTACCAGCTTCGCACTGTAGCTTCTCCATTACAATAAGAGTTACTGAGCTCTCCCTTTTGTGCTCTTCATTTCTCTCTCAGCCCCATATTTCCAGCTTGCTGGGATTTCCTTTCCTGAAAACAGTTGCCATGTGTGCGTGCCTCCCTTTTTCAACAAATTGCTGTTCCTCTTGCAACAGTAAAAGTCTCTTTCCCTCTCCCCACGTAATGAGCTACATACATATCAAACCCACTCGCTGACATCTATTTTCCTGGTGCTTTTTTAGGACATTAATTATGTTACTTTGACAAATTTTAAATGTATTCAAGGCTTGAGAGCATTGTGTGTGTATTACAGACTGTATTCTTGTGTTTCCAGTTTCAGCTTGTGGCACAATCTATATTCCATTTCCTCAGGATCAGACCTTCCAAAATACTGGACACTTGCTCCTAACACATTCAGGGAAAAAATGATCCTCTCTGCACAGCCTCTTTTAAGGAAAGATCTACTTATAAAATACCTTGATCTTTTATGCTACAGAAGAGATACTCACAAACACAAGCACACACACACAGAAGAAAACCTCTGCTGAAAAGGTGAGCTCACGGAGTGTTCTCCTCTGAGATGAATCCTTCCCTTTCTGCAAGCAAGAAAGATCCACATATTTCTGCAGCACTATTTTTCCTTTTTCTGCTTCCCACAAGAAAGAATGGATTTATTCACTCCATAATAAAAGGTTACACAGCAATGGAAAAAGATATCCATTTGATCCAGTGTTACCAATCACATTAACATAACATGCACCTGCAACACAAATTTCTCTCAAGCACTTGTGCAATATGAATGCACCTCCCATTTGAGGCATTCATGCTCAGACCCCATTAAGTGTCTGCCTGTATAATTAATTGCAAGGTATTACACACACAAAAACCAATGTTTCATTTTATCTAGGAAAGGACGAGTTTCTGAACTATAAACCACAACATACTGACATCTTAGAAACTGCTTAACCTATGTGTGATACATAGGTCTGAATGGTAAACTCTTCTGGTGCTAAAAATGTTATCATATTTATCATATTTTACCTTCCATGTCATTAAATTTACTGCCAGTTCATCATCCCAGTGTTAGTCTGGTGCTACCAGTCTGCTTTTGTATCAAAATGAATGAAAAATGCAAGTTAAAAAATCCAAACATATTCGTTACCTTGAAAGAAGAGAAGGAATTGAAACAGACTGAAAGGAGTTAAACTCTCTCCTACACAACATCATGAAAAGAAAACTCTGAAGTATCAACATGAAATTTCTAGAAATTTATCATTATGTTCAGACTACTAGAGAAAGCACTGACTTTTTTTCCTACCTTCATTTTTAAATCCTAGCCATAAAAAAGTGAATGTAGACAACAACATATATTGTAAAAAAGACTCCAAATCCTACTAGGAATATATATCTTGGCTTGATTACTTCAGAAAAAGTTACCTTGCCACTTGAAAAATTACATAATTAAGGAGTCTTCTAAACTGGATTCCAGAAATGGCAAACTAATATTGTTATGTTGTTTCCTTTTTTTTTTTTTTTCTGTATACTTAGAAATTTCTACTGCACAAGAAATTTTCTATTTATTTGTCAGATCAACCTATACCATTCAATACACTTCTCCACAATGTATATGTTTAACTGAAACAAGCAGTGCAGGACACTCCGGTTTGTCTACCTGCTTCTGACTGTCAAAACCCTTCTAGGAGTCATTTCCATGGTGGATGTCCCTGTGACAAGGGCTTTCTAGAGCCTCACACAAGCTTAACTCAAATCCTTTCATGTTTTCTTCACTGCTTCTCTGGAACTGGAGCAGCCTCACATACTTCAGGTTAAGCAAAACTCCAACTTGGTCACATCACTGTTTCAGGATTAAAAAACTAAACAAGTCTACAGATGTACGCCCTAGGTATTGAGCAATTGCCATAAATAATAAAATTCAGCAAAAACACCACAATATAAAACTCTACCCTTACTTTAGTCTCTCTTTTGTGCACTAATGACATGCTAGGATACCTTTTTTACAAACACATGGGCTATGCCTCAGTTACACCAGAATTTCTGAACTCATAAGCCCAAATATCCTTTTTCACAGCAAAATATTTTACCATCTTATTTCAAGAAATAAGGCTCATTGAAGTTACTTTTTTTTTGTATCTCCTGATGCATATTGTTTCTTAATAGAAAGGTCATTATTAATTTTTTAAACCTTGTTTTTGAAGGGTCATTCAGGAGAGATGGAAATGAGGTAAATTTTCATTTCTCTACCACCAGTGGAAATGCAAAATAAGAAAGGTCATTCATCCACAGTTTGCACTTACATTATCATAATCAAGATCAATATTTTTCATGTGGTTATAATGTAAAAAGATGTGTCAGATTCAACTTACCTATCACATCAGACGTCCATGAGCCACAGTTCTGCCTCAATCCAAAGAAAACTTGACCTGTTGAATATGAAGCAACACATTTTCACTCGTGATGAAATCTTGCGCTCTTTAGAACAAGCTAACAGGTCACTAATTTTTTTGAGGAAGAACCAAAAGCACTTTAGCACTAGAGACATCTTAGAGTCCCAAAACTTTGTTTTCATTTTCTGTTACAATTCAAATACTTACAGATAACTTAGATTTACTACTCAGTACCCTACATTATTTTAATACTTATAAAATGTTCACAGGTGTACAGCATTTAGTTTTAGGAAGTATCTCAGAGAGATGTATAAAAACCCGTGAAGGTTACTGATTGTTAAAAATTGGTACTGACAAATTCTTATGGTGCCCTTGGAACAAATCTGCAAAGACCAGAAAACAAAACATGCTATTCTTCCTTTACTTCTGCTTTTCATCTTTTCTCCTTTCTATACATTTTATTTTTCTCAGAGTAAAGTCAAAAGAAGGGAATGGAAAAGAGGGGAAATGGAAAGAAATAGTAAGGACTGTCAGGGAAATTAGGGGACTCTTTTCTGCCAAAGGTACCATTATAACAACTGCATTTTAATAAAAGCATCTCTCTGAAAATTGTAGCTGTCAAGTTTTTGGTTTTCTTATACTCATGCAACCTAACTGAAATCTTGAACAGTTTTGTTGGAATTTCTTGATCTATAAAGCAAGGCAAACAAGACTCTAGCAGCCTGCATTCACTAGAAAGTAGGCAGAAGTCAGAGGTGCCCAATACTCATTAATGTATGTAAAATATATTCCTAATGCTAATATACTTGAAAAGAAAACAGGACAAGCTTTAACTCTCTACTTGCATGACAGTAATATAATATTAATTTTTATTAGCTAATTGTGAGTTTGAGATGACACAATACACAATCTACATCTTTTGGTGCACAGAACTGTAAGTGTGCTATATTAGTTACCTCCCAAGCAAGGCTTAAAACAGGAATTCACCATTACTGACTTAAATTGTTTCACTGACTCCACTGAAGTAGCACAAAAATCTTGTTTCAAACTGAGCTAAAAAGAAATATGCAAGTAAGGACCGTTCAACCTATGACACCTCATACTGATTTTTTTATGCAATATCTATTAACATGGGCCTTCCTATTTTTCCCTTGGTCACATGGATACAGGAAACTCCACTGCATCAGAATGAGATCAGTAAGCAAAGGCTGAATCCCATTTCTAGTCAGTTGAGTGGCAGAACTTCCACTAACTTGATTAGGAGCTGTAGCAGTACTTGAATGGCAAAAGATATCCTGCATATCCCTTTTACTTCCCTTGGGCTAGAATTACATTCATCGATATTTTAGGATATAAGAGGGAAAAAAAAAAGAAAAAAAGTCAGTTATTTGAGAGAGGGGATTATTTCCATGGTTTGTTTTGTGATGAGCCACATTTTCACACAGTCAAGTACAAACAAGAAAGTAAAAACTAACACCATTACATGCTGCAAGGAAAAAAGCAGCAATCTGCTGCTTGTATCAGGAAACTTCCTCAGGAATAATACTGTCACACATGCTTGCATGGTATGAAGAGGAAAGAGATGCAGATCATCAGGTTTCTAGTATTTCCTGCCAGCAAATTTCCTTGTCACACACTTACACCTTCATAGGAGAGAAGAGTTACTAAACCGTTTGCTCTGATTTGCATCACTTGTTTGCTATTACAAAATTTTCCTATGGAACATTTCAATAATTAAAAGAGATGAGCCTCAAGCCAGCTGGACAATGCTCTGCAGCTCAGACTAAATGTATCCACTGCTTTCAAACAAACAACTCAAAGCTGATCCTCTGCCCCCAACCCTGTGAACTGTACTTCTCTTTGCTTTACATTTCCTCTGGCTTGAATACCCTTGAAGTAGTATTTGCATCAGGTCCTTGGAAGCAATCAAATCTCTGTCTTTGAAACTATTAGGAGCCAGAAATGAAACCAGCTCCTTCAATCCCCTGCTGTTCTCGGAAGGGTCTCTCTCTACATTTCTCTGAAGGTGCACAAGTGCCATGGACTTTAGTGGGTAGTGCAGGCATTTGAGCAGGCTCTGCCCTAGGAAAAGACATGAGTGAGAAGGGCTTTCACAGCTCTTCCTATGAGGATCTCAAAACATTTAAAAGGCGAGTGGCAGGATCTACACTCATGTATCTACCTAATCTTTGTAATCCATTTGCTAAGGATTTAAGGGAAAAATATTCTTTTAAAAACTTTCAGATCCCTAATATCTTTAAGAATATTAGTCATTTTGTTTTCAACCTATGGTGCCTTTATTTGCATTTTTGATTAGAGGAAGGTTTATGTATCAACCTCAGCATAATAGAAATATATTAGCAAACTATTCAAGCATAGATACATATGTCTATCTAGATAAAAAAAATTACCTTGAAAATTCACACAGTAAGTTTAATACACAACACTTCTTTTAATTTCAAGTATTGTATTTTCTTATGCACAGAAATTAAGTACTATTTCCTTTTTAGATCAAGATGGAGTTCATGACTCAACCTTCTCTTTGCTTTTTCTTTCAAAAGACCATCACCTTACAGTGCACAACACACAGTTGTGCAATACTAATGAGGGAAAAGGTCCTTGAGTGAATCCTATTAAATGTGCTCTTTGGTGTTTTTCTGTAATATGGCTGTTTACAATAGAGAACATTTTATCTTTGGACTGAACTGTCAGAGAAGGTAAACATGCAATTCACACAAAGCAACATATAATTTCTTAAAAGAGTTAATGCTTCAAAAAAGAGTTGATTACTCGGTGAGTGATACAAACTATTTGGCATGCAGTGTTATTCCTTCTCCCTCTTAAGGTTGTTTTATATTTACAGCATATGTGTTATTTTATTCTCCCTCAAATGACAATTTAAAGACCCTCAACTTTAAGCTATTATTCCTGAATGTCTGAGACAAGACAGTAACAGTAACAGTTCAGATATCACAGTGTCTCTAAAGACATAAGCTTGGTCAGCCACCGCTCTGGTCCTGTGCAGAGCTTCCCAATAAGCAAGTCATGGTGGGATAAGCAGAGCAAAACTAGATGTCCTAGACAATAAAATGCTACCCTTCATAGAAAGGACATGCAAAGCAAAGACAATAAGGGATCCCTGGGGTGGAGATCACCCTGTCTGTGGCTCTCATGGGACCAGGTACCTCAAGGAGATGTTGCTAACATGAATTTTAAGAGAAATCCGATGACACTGCCTCTTTTATGCCACCCTATTGGGTGATTTAGTAATTCCTGTGTCATAGCTACAGTGCATAAGGAGACAGTAACTCAAAGTTGAAACAAAAAACCCAAAACACATGTGGAAAGTTGAGCTCTTGATTTAGATTCTAACTTCAATTTTTTGCACATCATACAAGACTGCATACCCTACTATAGTGATCAACCAAGACAAATTTTCACACTGATCTGTGTTCTAGCCATGAAATGCTGTAAAGCACTAGATAAGGATTACTTCTTTCATCCAGTGCACCAGGAGACCACTGGGAATTTATCTGAACGGAGAGAACTTTAGATACAAACAAAAAAGGCAGTGCTGATTAACATAACTCAGTATTTTCTTTTAAAAAGGAGTTCAATGGAATTGAGGAGTTGAAAGTTTGGGGATCTGAGTTATTCACTCCTTGTGCACTCAGAAGATACAGAAAAAACATGAGCAGTGCAAGCTTTTCCAAGGCTGTTTCCAGCCGAGGTTCATTATCTATGGACTTCTGCAAAAGAAAACCCAATCCCACAAACCAAATCAACTACCTAAACGTAAGAGATAAGAGATTGCCTAGTTAGATTGTGTAGATTTGCATGAAGGATACCCCCCCCCCCCAAAACCTATCAAACTACTGTTATAATGTTGTAAGAACATTTTACAATGGAGACATTGAAGACTGCTATATGCTCCCTCTTTTCCTTAGAAAATACTTTTTTTTTAATTTTATTTTTATTTTTATAAAAAGTAAACAAAATCAGCCTTATCAAGAAACATTGAATTTCATTTTGGAATGCTTTATCTCTAAACTTAAAAAAGACTAATTAGTTTTAAAATGGTGTTACAAGAAGCTAGACCTTGTTAATTCACTAATGTGACTCTGAGAAACACTGTGAGTTAACACATTTAGATAAATGAGCGAACAGGGCAGAAGTGGGGGACAGAAAACAGCTGTGAAACACAGCTCTACATCACAGTTACCAAAAGCTAAAACTAAGATGCAGTTGCTAAAGACATGATTTACATACATTCAAAACATTTAGCTACAATTAATCATACTATATTAACATTTTCCAGTATCATAAGTGAATTTATGCAATTATTGTGCAGACAAATTTCTGATGTAGCAAACTGAAAGCTCGTGATGCAAAATACAGAAACTTATTAAGAGGCCAACAGCCACGAGCTGCTAAAGTCAGGTACCACGTGCTGGAAACAGTGATGCAGCACCTGTACCATGCCAGAGCAATTGTGCAGAAGAATGATGAAACCCATAGGAGCCTTGAATCTATCAGGCTCCTGTGAATCACTTAAAGAAGGAATGAAAACTAAACACACCACACAGAATTACAAAATGAGATTGGTGCTGATGACATGCCAGGAGCAGCATTAAAATGCCATGAGCATTTAAAAATTCATGTGTGAAATGACAACAAACACAAAATTGTTTTGAGCACATGTGGGCCAGATACTTCGTGGTGCCAAGCTGTACTCTCACCGAGCCAAACTCAGAGAGGAGGTCTGCAGGCTCTTCTTCAAGAATGTTCCTTATTTATACTGCTCTTTAACAACCCACTTTAAAAGTCAGGTGGAGTTCTAGATACTCAAAAAAGTAACAAAAATATTTAAGCGTCTAAATTTCTGTTTATATATATATATATTTAAATATAGATTTCTGCTCCAAACTTCTGCCAGCTGTTAAAAGTTTGAGTCAGATTGGATCACTATACATGTTGTAGATCTCCACATCCTGGAAGGTTCTTAGTTCTGTGGCTTTTCTTCTTTGCTCATAAGATTCTTATAATTTTGGGTTTTTTAAATAAAAACTTATATCAGGTAATGAAACTAAATGCCTAGGGATAGCAGCAACAAAATATTTTAGCTTCTTAATTTTCTTCCCCATAAACTCATTCATAATTTCAGAGTTATAAAACTATAAAGGGTTAAAATAAGACTAAATATGGATTATTTTAAAGAGATCTTTGTTATCTTTGAGAACACTTTACCATCTGTAGCGTCTCTGCTTGCCAGGTTTCACAATCTAAGATCATAACTGTATGTGCAGGTTCTTTAGCCTTCCAAAACAGATATACAAAGAAAGTCTCAGAAATAATACCATACATAAAGGCAAAGGGCTTGGGAATCTCATATCTGCTGAAACACTTCATTCACAATCACCGACTAAATCCATTATCAACACTGACAGCTTTAGATCTATGTATTACATTCTGGGGAATAAATGCCACTACATAGTTAGCCTTTATAGAGAAAACCTTTTATTTTGTGTATAAATCTGCGTTTAATGAGCCTTGAAAGAGATGATTGCTAAATAACAGCCTGCTGCATTCAAGCTCAACTGCCTCCAATTATATTGTTTATAATTGTATAATTGTACAATATAATGTGTGTCCAACAATCCCTATGTTTTATTACTGCACCGCACTATGACACCAGTGTAAATCACCTTTTCACTTTCACAGTCAGCCTCTTTCATTTTGCTTAGTCAGCCAACACAAATGCACACAGAACTGCACTTTTGACTGCTGAATGCATCAAAGCAGCTTACCAGCCTCAGCAGAAATAAGAAAGTAATGGAAGTGGTCAACACACAAAGATGAAAGGGGAAAGAAAGGTACTGTCTATACAAGGAAGTGAGGGAGAAACAAAAAGGAAAAAATAATTAGTTTAAAATTATACATGTTGTTTATGAATTTTGTTTCTTAGAGTGTTTCTTAATGGCAAATGTTTCTGAATATCCTGCCTATCCAAAATACCCATAAGATTCAGAGCAAAGCAGCTGACATTAGGAGGCAATATTCTTTGCCTTATTCTTACTCCTATGTGGATACTGCAGCACTTGCTGTAATAGCACTAAAATTAGCAAGAATCTTATTAGCAAACACACCATTATGCCATTAAACACCTACACAAACCTCTCTTCTTTCTCCAACTTCAAAGAATAACATTTCTGCTCTCTGTTCCATCATTTGAAAACTAACCCAGCTTTTAATCAGCAATTTAATACACTGGTACTCAGCACATAATTATAATAATTCCTGCCACAGAAATTCAAGCCCCAAAGTCACCCATAAAACTTCTTTTTTACTTAATAGGGACAGCATTTCTTTTTGTTTTGAGAAGCCTTTTTGGATACACCTTCCAAAATAATAGAATTCTCATTTTTAAATGTGGCATAAAGCCCTATGCCTCCCTCCCCTCTTCAAGCACACTCCCCACACAGGAATTTCTTCTTTTCTGTTTAGTCCACAAGTCTTCACAGCCACACTTCCTGGCCTTTTAATCAGGGAAGCTCCAATACCGCACCTCCCTGTCAGAAAGGCTCCCATTTGTCTCCTCATCAGCGCAGGACAGCACACAACTGCCTACTACACTCACTCCCCTTTTCTTTTTGCTCTTGGCTGCCTGTAAAGCATTGACTTTGAGTTGGTCTCAGATGACTTTTCAAGCTTAGCTTTACTCCAAATTATTACACTGAATTTTAATAGTCTGAAACTATGATCCTTCTAATGTTTTCAGTCATTACATGGCTAGTAGCTGAGCCCTTAAAAGGGATTTCAGGTGTAGGGCTTTACATCTTCGGAACTATCCCAGTCTGTAGTCCTCCCTCATCAGCATTTACACACCTTTAAAACTAGTGCACTTGGAGGCATATGTACAGCAGGATACCTCTGCCTGTGCTTGATGACTCAAATAAATGTCTTCTGAAATTCACCACTATGGTTATTTTAACAACTTGGAACAATTTATCGAACTGGGTGAAGTTGGTTTAAAACCATGATTAATTTTTTCAGTGTTACCAATAAAATTACTGCAAACACCTTCTCAGGTTGATTAACTTCCATATTGCATATCAGTTCCTAAACAATCCCTTAACTAGAGCCAATGACTATAGAAAAGCAAGGGACCTGAACTTCTCTTCAGTTTGGATGCTGTTTTGAAATTGTAGAATAAATTAAAAATCAACATGTAATTATAATTATGCAGTTATTTTAAAGGAATAACTGCATTAGTTTCTTTGATCTTGAGGAAATATGTCACCATTATTTATCAAACAACCCACTTTTATATGCCATTTCTTATAAAAAGTATTTAAATTGACCTTAATACAAATGTTTCTATTATGTTAAATAAAAAAATATCAGGTAATGAAAAACTATCTCATAGTTTTGTAAAACTGCATGATACAGCAAGAAAATCCCCCATAAATGACGATATTAACTTGCATTTAGATTTAGCAAATAATTTCTTATAGACAAGCCAACTTGTTAAACAGAATCCAAGCAGAAGCCACTTAAAGGAAACATCCAAGGGTAGGAGGGAAAAGGTGCATTGAATAGGCAGCCCACACAGTTACCCCAACCACTGGTTCTCTTGGTTACTACAAAGAAGCCTGGGTCTGACTGTGAGGCCACAGGAAAAAGCAACATGCTGTCAGCACAGGACATAGAACCAATTTTATTCCCAGCACAGCTTCCAGGTCCCCCAAACTGCTCATACACCCACCTAATCTCCAACTGCTGTGCTGCCCTAACTAAAATAACTGGCAGAGTTGCTCACTGTGCCCTCCCCAGGTGCTTAGCCAAGGTGAGCATCTGGGCACTTTGCCTTGAACACTGGTGCTCATGACAGCAACGTTACTTCTGATGGAAGAGATGCTTTCTGCTAAACTGTGAGAGCTTATACACACCTTTAAAGCTGTTAAATAAAATAGCATATTTCTAAAACTCAAAGTACTTTCATTTGCCTTCCTGTTTTCAAGTCTCTGGGATTTACTCTTCCACATTTACAAGTTTATCTGTGCAGAAATAATGGCTACATGTCTTTGTTTTGGGGCTTTCTGTGTTTGTTTGTTTTTGTTGTTTTTGTTTTTTGTTTTTCTTTTTTTTTTGAACAAGTAGCAAGTGTTATTCTCATCCTTTTTCCACTTTGCTGGAGGGGAAGGAAGGCTGAGCATTGCATTAAGGAGAAATCACCACGCTGAGTGCAGTAGCTTGAGTATGTTACCTGAGAGTAGCTCCACAAGACTCCACTTGCTGTTCATGAGCAGTGCCTGACGCATGAAGTGATGACACACTGTGTGTTTCAGCATTTTAAATAAACAGGCATCTGAACTCTGTCTCACCTGGCTTGTTTTCAAGCAGAAAATTAGGTCCAAGCAAAAGAGAGAAGAAGCACTTGGTTGGAAATGAAAAGGTGGTGCAGGGGCAAATTCAAAACTGGTTGGGGAGGCAGAACAAACCCCGTAAAAATTTGTTATCAGCTGAGGAAAACATATATATTAGGAAAAAAGAAAAGTCAAAGCAGGTTATGTCTTAAATTTTGGGTCAGTTTCACATATACTGCATTACCTTTGAAAGACTTTTTCAGTAGATCTATCTGCACTCACTTCTGCTTCACACTTCAGAACTGTCATAGTGATTTGGATTTTGTCCACGTTGCTTTAAGGTTGTTTTTCTGACTGCTATATATGGTCTCCTTGGACTGCAGAAACTACTGAATTTGTGTTGGTTTGAACTTTCAGAACATCCATGTAACACGTGAAATTGTCAACTGTATAAGAACTGCTTCAGAAGATTTTTTTAAAATTTTTTTATTTTTTATTTTTTACTATCCCTCTCTGCAGAAGTGGTACCTTTAACTGAAGTAGTCATGGTTTTAAGAGAAATAAAAAAGTATTTGTAAGTAAGTATGTTAAAACAATAGTGTACATTTCAATTCAAATGGAAAAAAATAGTGAAGGTAGAAACAAAAGCAGACAGATAAGTATATCAAATTTAAGAGGAAAGAAAGAGTCTTCCTGTCCTACCCACTGATAAAGGCCAATTTCCACTACTTGGAGCTATAAATTGACAGTGGGCAAGAAAGCAAGTGGAAAAGAATATGCATTAGATATCAGAATTTTTACTGAGACATAGAAACCTGTTACTCTGTAGATACTAGACACACCAAACACTTCAAATGGATATCTGCTTACTACATGTGTGAACTGTTGCTTCCACAAGCACTGCTACCACATACAGCAATTTACATTTTGGCTTTTCCAGTTACTTCAGAAAAAAAAAAAAATCTTTCTTTTTAATCTGCAAAAGTCCAGGAAAATGCATGGTTAGCATGCCAGACTATAGACACTTTAAGCCCTGAATTTGCAAAAGCTTAAATGAAATCTGAGCAACAAGAGCCTTCTATAATGTATTATTTCTCCTAGAATATGGGGGAAAATGCATAACTGAAAGACTTAGTGCAGTTGTGTGTGGGTGCATACCCAGCAACTGTATTGCTGACATATAATAGTAGCTGTTAGTTATTTTGACTTCTGTCTCAAACAATCTGAAAAAGTGCTCAACTCTTACCAAATTTCATATACGTGAACTTCCTTCACAAAGGTGAAGTATTAAAAGAGGGTAAAATATTCTTGCTTCAACAGCTTTATCACAAAATCTATCTTCATTTAAGATGCATGTGAATGAAATTTTTCACGTCTCCTTTCCTTGAACAGTCTCATACCAAAAATTTTCATAATAGGTCTTTTCAGTTTATTTAGTTTTACACAAAAAGATTTCAAACACAATTTTCCATCTCTGTCTTTCAGGCAACCCAGCACAACTGAAGGAAAACTGTGTTCTGTTTTCTTCTCTTATTTAATAGATATTCCCTGATTAAAACAGCAGTGAAAGTAGAAGTCTTTATTTAAAGGTTCATCAAGCATGGTATGCCTCAATCCGGGTTTGAAAAGAGCCTGTAGATGCCACTATGTATTTGAATTCATAATAGAATATTAAAAAAAAAGAAAAAAGAAAATCATTAATTAGATTCAATTAAACAGATTCAATTAAACAGAACATGATAAAATGCTTCTTAAAAGAAATGGAAATGAATAAAGATAAAGGTAGAAGAGGAATCTATCCCTCATACTAAATTTTGGTTTGTGCTGAGCTTCATGTCCTTGCTGACAGCTGGCAGGTAAACACATTACTGCAAGTAACCAGTATACATTCCTTGATCAAACACAATAAGTCCACAACAGGAATTTAAATGTTCATGTCATCTTTATAAAGTACACAGACATGTGCAAAAACGATTCTGCTTTTGCTGAAAATGCCCTTCCCTCCATGCTTTCTCCCCATAATCCTTTCTTTCCTTGAAATAATAGTTACAGTACCCAATAAAAATGTTATTATCATATTTTTTAAGGCTCTAGGGTATGAGGCAATCATCATTCATGACTGCATAAGACACAATAATATATTTTTCAGCCATTGGTCATACACATTTTGACTTTGCGTGTCAGGCAGGGATGGGTTCAAATATTATAAAACTTGAAAGTGAACAGCTTTTTCATTTCACATGTAAAATACATGGCTGATTCCAAAGCCTAAATTCCTGGGTTTGGTATGGATATCATGATCAGCTGCCTTTCCACATGGGATTCATCTGCAAGAAGTCTCAAAAATGTCAGTGCTGTCATTCTAGGACTTTCATTTTCCACAGTGACGTATTTTACCCCTGTTACCCATTAGAAAGATAGGACTCTCACTTGCCTCTGAAGCACTCACAAGGGTTGGTTTTTGGCCATGCTTTCAGAGCCCTCTGCTTGTGCCATGAGTCAGGAGAATTACTTCAAAGGCCAATGATTGTTTGTAGGAGGTTATAAGATTATTTTCAAGCTTCACCTATGCAATCAGATTTTGGGTCATCTGGCAGTTACACAAGAGTCTGAAATGCCAACAGCCATATGTTGGAGCCTGTGCCTAAAAGAGTCTTAAGATTTTTGGAGGTAGTGCTTGCTTCTTACAGGAACTGAAATCCAGCACTGAATGCTGCTCTCTCCCCTGAAATTAGTTATTTGCCTCCTAAAGCAATTTATTTGCTCACTGGGAGAAAGGTAATTCTCTATCTGATTGAAAGGACAAAGGGCAACCCAGTTCCCTTCTGTGAATTCACATGGCCTCTTTAAACTCCTCACAAAGCCCCACTGGGAAGCTGCTCTGAAGCATTTTCAGAACTCTTGAGTGTTGTTCTCCTTTCTGAAAATGCTGACATTATTCCCGTGTCTCCTTTCAAAGATTTTGTCACAGTTAAGACAGGGAGAGTTTCCCTTCTGGGCCCATCAGTATTTCTCTGGGCTGTCAACCAGGGAAGTTTCCAGCTCTAAAAGCGTTAAGATAATCTTAAAAAAGGGAGGTATTTGCCTAAACTGCCTGTTACTTTCCAGAAGTTCTTAAATCCTTATACTTATTCTTCATCAATCTGCTAAAACCATTCATCCAAAGCTTTATTTTTTGCATTTTTTTTTTTCCTTTTTAATAGTACTGATTTAGTTTTTAGCTCTGTTCCCTCATACAAATGTTTCCTTGCCTGAAGTCTTATAGATTCTGCTTGGACTTTTTAGCAGGACACCCTTGTATGAAATAGAACACCTGTTTTGTTTGTTTGTTTGTTTGGGGTTTTTTAACTGTTCTACACCAACTGAGCTAACAGCTACTAAGGGCTTCAGCCTGGTTTTGCATAGGAACTGAGATGTCCCAGGTACCCACAGTATAACTCATTCCACGAATGAAAAAATTATCAAGGAACAGTAGAACTATGAAGCATGATGCCTGTGTTTTTAAGCAGCTCTTGAGGAACAAGACCGGGTTCAATCAGGCAGCTGAGATGAGCATGGGCTGCTCAGGACCACCGCTATCTCCATACAAAGCCACTTCAGCCTATACTGACTTTTGAAAATAAGTATAGCACAGACACACATGCCATGGATTGCATGGAACCAGCCTGGGTCCCAGGAAGATTTATTTCCCCAGACTTCAGAGTGCAAGACCCACCCCAGCATTCTTGCACCCCAGAGCTGGCCCTGTAAGCAATCTGTCCACATCCACACATACTTGAACACGATCTGTCAGATGGGAGATGGCTCCCTGTGGGTAATGTTACCAGTGACAGCACTGCCTCCTGCCCTGCACCAGAGCATTTTTACCCTAAGAGAACCCGATCCTATGCCACTAAGGCTAAAAGCAATGAGCATGTGCACTTATTCTCAGCCTTAATGGTGGGAGAACATCACCAAAATCACTGGAACTGAAACTGCAAGCACACTGCCACTTCAGTTACAAGTCCCATATTTTCATGAGGAGAGCAGGAAGAGGGGAAGTTTCTTCCTTTGTATCTCATGTATACTCAGAGATACTTTCTCTATGAACATTCAGTGAAAGAAAATATGAAATGCAATGGTCTGATGAGGTCATAAATCCCAGCAATTTATTACAAAATATGACCAGATGTCTGTGTTTTGAGGCAAACTACTACAGGGAAAATGGTGATCTAGGATAATGTAGTACAGTTATGGTACACTTAGAAATTATAAATACAAGTATATTTAGGTGGGGTTTTTTAACATCTTGGTTTAAAGAGATTGTGAATCCCCTAAAACAGTGTTATTTTTCTATACTTCATGAAACAGCCTTATTAATTCTATTTTAAAACACATAAATGGATCAGATTTATTTTAAGATACAAATTCTAAGAAAAACAAGGTTTTATGTGTCTCATAAATGTTTATTTATCAGGATATGTCTTGATGAAACATTCTTGCTGGTCTCACATCTCCTACTTCAAGAGGATAATTATTAAGATAATTTTCAACAAGATACAAAATTTGGAAACAAGACCTATGCAAAGTCAGGAATTGATTACTATCTCTCCCAACAGAAATCCATCCTAGAAAGTACAAAACAAAGATGAAGAAAACCTGGCACTGTTAATTTAAAAGCTTGTACATTGAACTAAAGATGAAGGTGCTATAGCCTGTATCCTGGCCTGTCACATAAGTGTTATTTAGAAAGTAAAGTCAGGTCCTTAATGGCTGCATAAAGTTTTTTTTATTTTTATATTTTAAATGCAAGTGACAGTGTAATATAAACCAACTTATGAGATCAATATTGAAACTGTTAGAATAAGAGGCATCTCTCATCCCTATCCACAAAGAAATTTAGTCCCTCTACATCCCACCATCAAACACGATAGGTTTGATCTCTTTTTATTCTGAGATTGGCCCAAAACAGAACAAAAGCTAAGAAGTCATGGGCAGCAAATTTGGTCATAAGCGAAGACATCTTGTGTTTACTGTGAGGAGCTGAACACATCCGAAAATACAACTCTCTTAATGAATAACTTTTCCAAATAATTGCTACAGAAGTTCTTTATAAGGTTGATACATACCCACTAGACAATAATTAAGCAGGCTCAAGTGATGTAAAGATAGTTCCAAAGCCTTAGGTTAAAGTGGAAAATTTTCCCTTTCGCAGGTACTTTGGAAGATGACTTACAAGCTGTCTTCCACAAATGCTGCTACAAGCAGTGGTGTGAAAAAATGGCCACAGCATTCAGCACCATGAAGTCTTTTATGGCTTTGATCAAGCTGCAGCCAGTTTCCAGAGAGACTATCACAATTTACAGAGGTGGCCAGAGCTGGCCAGTTTATCCTGGGCATCCTTTCTGCCTCCAAAGCACCTCTGCCTCAGGAAAATACAAAAATGGCTTCTTATCTCTCATCCTATTGGCCCCCAAACCCTCCCTATGGTTCTGAAAAGCCAAGAGGGAAAGAAAATATCTGTCAGGATATTTCAGTACAATTTTTCCTTGAAAGAAAGGCTACAACATCTCACAGAGAAGATCAATTCCCTATAAAAGGATAATAATATAAAGATATTTCTGCCCTACACTTCAAGGGTGAAACCAAAGCAAAGAT
The DNA here is from genome assembly GCF_003031625.1 of Empidonax traillii. Lineage (NCBI taxonomy): Eukaryota > Metazoa > Chordata > Aves > Passeriformes > Tyrannidae > Empidonax > Empidonax traillii. Next base: position 510,936 of record NW_020955496.1, read on the forward strand.
TTTAAAATATTTTCCAATATGTTATATGTGGCATGTTTTTTAAGTGAAAGAGGTCTTTGGATACAATGCAAGGGTGTTTCTCTCCTCAGTATGCAAAAATAAATTCTTCAATTCCACAGGACTCTTTTTCACTTTTCCCCTAATCTGATTTATGAGGTCTCTAGTAATGATGGTTACTATTAGTATTTATGATGCCATAAAAATATCATTAACTTTATTTGAAAATTAGTTCAGTCTCTTCTTCTGCCCTATCTATCCTCTGGCCTGTATGTGCATTGGTTAGTATCAGAAAAGAAAAATCAGGGAGATTTACCCACCTAAGGTCTAAAACTCTATAAATTCTTTCACAGAAGAACTACAAAGTTGCACCAGTAAGTTATAAAATCAATAAAATATCTCCTAGAACATAAAGTTTCACAAATAATTTTCAGGCATCACAGACATGTTTGCAAAAATTCAGTGAATTTTGATATTATGCATTTTGAAAATTGTAGGTCAAAACCTTGGTGATAACAGCCTCAAAAATACTATTCTTTTTGGTGCAATTTTAGACAGCTACAAGACAGGCATTAGGAAGACTTTCCATGCTTAGGAGTGTTTGATTTGAATTAGTTTTTTTCCAGAACCTTTTTTTCCTAAAACACATTTGCATGCTTTTGCTTGTGAATACATCCCTCATTATTACTAGTAAGGTCGTAATCCACCACTGCTGCAGAGCAATCAGAGCACCATGAAAGCACCTGAGTTTGGAACACCAAGCCATTTTACTGGATTCTGGTAGTATCCTGAGGGGATTTCAACATTATATTTAACCTCACAACAGTAAGCTTTGGGATACTGAGTTGTAGATTTTTGTTGTCAAATCATGTTCCATAAACTTTATGACAGACTCTCTCAGCCTAAACATGAAGATCTAACTATAAATAAAGCATGGAGATGAGAGAGGCTGAAAAAATGCAGTTCTTTACCTTGTCAACAGTTTCTGGCAGATTTCCATTAAAACTTCAAAGACATGCATAGCTGAAGGTAAATCAAATAACATGTCTGATACTACTGGGAAAGGTCTGAGTCTGCAAGGATCACTCAACAAACCACATCTTATGTTCTGTGTCTTGCTAGAGAGAACTCTAGAGTAATAGATTATTCATTAAGACAAAACAAAAAAAGAGAAGATGTTAATTGGAACAGGAGCCATCATAATGAACACCATGTGAACATACATAGTAAAATATGAAACACGTAAATCTGTTTTGGGCATTCTGGTTTAGGTGCTTAAAAATAACCACTGTGCATCTATATAATTCTACCTTAAGCCAATAAACATTGTCCTCTGATTATGTAGCTTTAATGGTCTTGTGGAAAAAGTGTTATTGTTTTCCCATGTTTTCCAGATTGTCTGAAACCTGAAAACTCATTTTTTTCCAAGTTCTCAATTTAAATATTTTATACTTTAGAAAAAGAAATAGACACACAAACTTTCCCTGACCTCATGTAAATTCAAATTACTATTCAGAGAAGCTTAAGTTCTGACTAGCTGATCTTTCCTTGTAATTCCTATTAAATGACTATGCCTACTTAACAAAATTCTTCAAGACATGACAAGCAAAGTACTGGATACTATTCTGAATTACTTCAGCCCCAGACCTTTTATACCATTTGAACACTACATTACTGAGACAAGTTGTTCCACTTATTATTCCATGTGATGGAACGAAAACTTAAAAATAATACAGCAACAAAGTGAACTTTAGGAATTCTGGTGGAAAAACTTTCCACTGCTCTGCAGTCACAGTCATCGCCAACACTATGTTTGACTGGGCAATATTTCCCCCCTCTCCAAGCAAAGTAGAACATTTCCAAAGAAATCACCCTGCCACAACCTATTTTGTACTTACTCTTGTCTGTCACCCTTGCTCTATAGCCCTGACTACCTAAAGGCAGGAAGGGAGCTATTATGGTTTAACTCCAGCCAGCAGCTAAGCCCACTGCAGCCACTTATTCACTTCCCCTGGTGGGATGGTAGAGAGAATTGGAAGCGTAAAAATGAGATGACAGGTGGATTGAAATTAAGACAGTTTAACAGGGAAAGCAAAACAAGGAATTCATTCACCACTTCCTGTGGGTACGCAGGTGTTATCCCCAGGAAAGCCATGCTCCATCATCATGCTCAATAATGACTTGGGAAAACAAACGGTAGCAGTCTGAATGTCCCCCTCTTCCTTATTCTCTCCCAAGCTTTATATGCTGAGCACAGTTCCAGATATATGGAACGTTCCTTAGGTTCAGCTGGGTTTGGCTGTCCTGGCTGTGTCCCCTCCCAACTCCTTGAGCACCCCCAGGCTCCCCTCTGGTGGGGTGAGGTGAAAAGCAAAAAGAGCCTCAATGCTGTGAAAGCGCTCCTCAGCAGAAACAAAAACATCTCTATATTATCAACATTGTTCCCAGCACAAATCCAAAACAAAACCCACTATCAGCTATGAAGAGAATAGCAAACCCAGTCAAAACCAGCATAAGAGCAAAACACAGGGATACCTTGCTACAGTATACAGTATAGTCTGGTGAGGGCTACCCCACTTATAGAGCAGAGTCTGTGGTGGAGTATAGAAGCAACAGAAAGACAGAAGCTGCAACTCATAGGCTACATGGCAGTAACACTGCGAAAAAAGCATTTTAATTTGTGTGTTGAGGGATATCTTGAAGTATTGTGCTTTTTGGGGCCTGGGAGGGAAGGGACAGTTCATTGAAGACCCAACCATGTGAGAAAAAAAATAACATAAAAATTTAGACTGAAATAGCCCTGTTTAATTCCATCAAGCAGATAATAAATTCTCTAATGAACTTCCAAGATATCCAAGGATGTGCAAAATTACATACAGACCAACTATTCTGAAGGAAAAAGATACCTTTATATACTTTATATGTGCTACTCTTCAGCTACATCTATTTTTGCTCTCAGAGTAGAAATAAAAATACTCCAGGCAAACAAAATTAGGGAGACAACTATTTTGTTATTTCAAGTTTCTTGACTACATCTGTTCTGTGGAAGCCAAAACATTCCAAGTCTCTTTATTCATTAATAAATCCCTGAACAGAGATGGTGAACATACCTATGAGAAAAATTCAGAAAAGTTTGACTGCATCCTAAGATGCTGGCAACTCTCATCATCAGTCCACCTGTGATTTGCTGCAGAAAATTGCTCTTGCATATATGCAAAAACACACACTTTCACAAACGTCTAAGCAGTTTGACTATACCCCAAAAGTGCAACCAATGTCCTCTGTGGGCACACTTACTCAGGCATCAGTGACCACATCACCACCACAGCAGAGCTCAGAACGAGCTGCAGAGCCCTGCCAGCAAACCCCAGCTACCTTACAGGGAACAGCACTGCCTTCGCCAGAAAAAAGCCCCAGCCTGCCCTAGCTCATATCTCTCCATGGAGCTGGATTGTGCAGAGACAGCTGGAATATCTTTGCACCTGCATCTTTTCACCAAGACCTTTTTCTCTGCAGCTGAGCAGTAAGGCAGATATGCACTGAGCAGAGAAATGCCCACAGCAGGTATATGTAGTTCCTCAGTTTTCATGCAGACCAAGCATCCTGATCCTATTTCACAGAACAATTGACTCCAAGGTATTCAGGCACATGGAAAAGTTGTTCACTCTGGTCCAATTCTGCAAGCTGACTGTGTCTCAGTGACATTGAAGGTTTGGTTTTGGATCTTCTTAAAAATGAAAAGACCATTTTTTGCCTTGTGATGATGATGAAGGTGATAAGTAAGTACAGGGATGGGGATGGGGATAAGCTTGTATTTCTACCTTCAGAAAGTAATCAGGGCTAAAAAGGCGTAAAGTGCTACCCCTTACTGAAGTGACCTCAGTGAACCACTTCAGGGGTCCCAATGCAGTATGCATCAGAACTATTTTAGTTACACAACCTATCACCCTGACGTACCAGTTCTAACACCCAAACAGCCTGCAAACACACAAATACCTTCCCCAAGAAACCATCGTTTCTTCAGGCCTCATGGAACTCAGTGCAGCACTTTCCAGCTTCTGTCTTAGGCTTTAACTTACAACAGTACATTGCTTGCTGATTCTTCTGGTTCTTCTCAGCCTTGCCTCGGTATACGTGTTTATGTAAGGCCACTGTGGGTAGCAACTCAGTAGAGAAGTAAACAGGTATACACAGTGTATTGAACTGGTAAATCAGATTCCTAAAAAGTGGCATTTTGAATTGTAAATCCAGAGAACAGACAGGAGCCTTTGACTTTTAAGAGTTAGTGTTAACACTGCTACACTGCATGAAAGGTGGAAAGTGTGAGTGCATATGCTTGTGTTGGAAAAAGGGGCTATGAAAATAAGGGAAAGATGTAAGTACCAAGGTCTAGATGTGGATGGCAGTGAAATTTAACTATGTTTTATTTATTTAACCCGGTTGATAAGATGGCTTATGTAACAGCTTACCCCTTTGGTTTGTGCATTCTTCTTCAAAGCACATAGAAAAGTCATAAACTGATTTCAAACAATGTAAGTATCTTCAAAGTTATTTGGTGCCTGCACACACCAGCTGGCTAAGAGACAGGAATTTATTCTCTTTCCCAAGCCCTTTAAAAATAATTGCCTTTCATATGGACATTTCCCTAGTTGCAAATGGCAGGCAGATTATCAGAAGAGAGGGTTTAAGGTTCTTGGCCAATTGCAAGGATTTATTCCTTTTATGATTCCTAGACACACTCCAAACAGGAGTACAGGTTTCAGTGATGAAAATGACAGCATGATCCCTCACCTCAAATGACTAAAACAGCAACAAAAGCAAATGTCTTCAGAAACGGGTAAATAATTCAGTGGTGACACATCTGATGGCTGGGCACCTGTAACTCCAATAAATGATTATTTGACATGATGTCATTGACTTTCATTAATCAGCTACTCCCCCCAAGACATCATGCTAATTTAGTTTTAAGGATTCCATCCCATATTTCTTTCTTCATTTTTACCTGATAAACTTCAAAACCATCAAAAAATATTTTAGGACTGAACCTTGATGAGGAAACCTCAATCCTACATTCAAGTTATGTACTTATAATCCTTCTACAGTTGGAGACATCATAAATAGTTATATAAAATAAAATAAAAGAAGTAATTACTCCCAACTGTTAACCACAAAGGAAGAAAAAAAAAGGTCTAAACAAAGTGTTTTTATGTTTTCTAATATGGATGCTTTGATTCTGCAGAGCTCCCTTACCTGTGAATTTCTAAAAGCATTAAAAAAATTAGGATTATTTTATAACATGGATGAGATACTTTGCACTACAGATAGATAACCATTCATCAGCTTCATAGTTCTCTAGGGTGTATTGCACATCTACATTGCACACCTGACTGCTAGGCCTGATTTTTTTTCTTTTTTAAGCCAGCGAATGACAAAAAAAAAGGCCACATAAATCCGACAACTCTCAGTTGGATAAATTTCTCAGAGGTTTTTACAAAGGAAGTTTTATTCCCACTGAGAACTGAAAGAAACACATACCTCATTAAATTTTTGCCAGATAAAAAGCTGTCCCCTCCTCTGTCCCTCAGATTTATCATAGAGACAACTGCTGAGTCAGGCAGAAAATGATATTACAAAAAAATGATCCTACAAAAAAGTGATCCTGATTCACAAGAAGAAAAAAGAAAAAGAGTACAGAGGACTGCAGGATGTAAGAAAAAAAATGCGTAGCCTAGAATTTGACTCTCTCGCTCAGTAGACCTAGGGAAAGCTCCTAGATATGAAGAAATAAAACACGTTATTTATATTGTTGTTTTGGGAGTATATGCATGCAGGTCTGGTCAGAGGCTGGTATTTCTACCTCCTCATTATGGATGGGGTCTTTTTGAAAGTCCATAAGGAGGTTCTCGCAGAAATCCATATCATCATGGAAGGACAAAGTAACCACTGGCTCGCTAAAAGCACTCCAGCATGAAGCTGTATGAAGCCACTGTACCCTCTGAGAGGCACGGGATGTGGTAATTTCCCTTAGATGGTTTTACTTAAAGGGTTTCTAAGTGTTGGCTCAATAATCACTTCTCAATGGTGATACTTCAACCATCACTCCTCTTCAAACCATCTTTTAAATAAAGGCTGTTACCATATGGAGATTAGCAACGGGCTTTTGTCCTTCTAGTTTCAAGACTGAGACATGGCATAAAGACAGCTGTTTTCGCTTGATTGATCTTCACCTGCAGAAGGGTAAATGTGCAATGAATAAACATGACTTTCAGGCTACCAACCAGTTCTCTGGGACTGTCTCTTTTGGCTGAAATAGCCTCAAATTCAGAACAAGCTCAAGAACACAAACCTCTCCCCCAGTGGTTTGCTCACTGTGCCCACAAGGGCTTCCTTTTGGAGGGAGAACACAGCTGCCATGACCAAACCACTTTCACAAATGGCAGAGCAGGTTGGCAGTTTCCTAATGCAACCAAATCTATGTCAGGAAGAATTCCTTATTCTGCCAAGCCCCAAGCCAGCAAACACAGTGCCTGCCAGCCTTCAGTCCCCTACAGCCACCCAGTTTCAGGGCCAGTGGTGCCTCCATCTCCTCTGTGATGAGACATTTCAACTGGCAGCCTACACGTTCCATGCTGCTCCTCGCACCCCAGGCACTCATGAGGTGCTGACTTGGGACCTCGTGCCACCTTGTCCCTACTTCCCATTCCAGTCTCTGCCCCTGTGATGGCTGGATGCCAGGGACACTCTGGCACACAGAGTGTCTGTCACCCTCATGCCCCTCTGCCATTCCAAGCAGGCCTGGGCTGTGCAGCCTCATGTGGCTTCTGAAATAGCTGGTCCTGGAAGGATCCTGCCAACTTTTTACCTATTTATTTATTTCAATGATAACACTCTGAGGCTTTGGTTATTCTGCTGATGTGTGGTGGAAGCATTTTGGCACTGTGGGATGGGAAAGGTGGGTGTCCAGTTCAGGTGTGTTGCACACACCCTGCCAGATCCACACTCCACCCCCACTTCACTTCAGCCCTGTTATCAGTTCATAGTTAACACCATCTGTTCTACTTATGCCTGGACAGAATGTAAATATCAAAAATAATTATAATACTTACTGACTACGTGGTTAGCACCAAGTGAATAACCTGCTGCAGTGGCATTTCTCCTACTTTAGGCAGGACATGCCAGCCATTGGTTCTTAATGTCACAAAGTGTTTAATGTTTCCATGTTATTTGCTTTGTTGTCAGTCTTGTCAATGTGAGGAAAATGGAATTTATTATTTTTATACGCAGAAACTGATTTCTGCCCACTGTTTGCAGAGCAACACAAAAATACATCAGAAGGCAAGGCAGACAGAGTCATTCAGTGACAAAATAAACCCAGTGATATATAAATGAAACTAGATGTGAATTTTTGCACCTGTAAGCATCCTTTAGGATAAGTTAAATATGCTAGAAGGTGATTGACAATTTTCATCAGTCCTAAAGACTGAATTATTTAAATGCAGGGCTTCTTCTCATCTAATACAGAAGTGCTGAGCACAGAATCCTAAACAAACACTGTTGAATTTAAATCTGGTCTGCAAAAAGTCTGAAATGGAGGAAACCATTTAACCCCACATGAGCCTGCATGCTCCATGATTTCAGCACCATCTGGTTCCTGAAAAAGCAGCAGGAAAATCTACCCCTACTGCAAAGGAAGAAAGGATAAGGTATGTTAAACACATCTGAAAAACAGTGCCAAGAACAAAATCTCAAGCTCTGTAACTGTGCTAGTGTTAGATGGTGACCTGTGTTTGCCTTGTCTCATTACAGCTAATGTTAGTGGGAGACAAGTTCAGATCCTAATGCATCCCAATAGTTACCATCTTCCTGAAAAATCTAGTAAGAACCTGACAAAACTTACTGTCATTTATAGAAAGCCTCAGAAGAGCTTCAGAACTACAGAGAAGTAGGAGAGCAAATCCTTTAACATGGAGAGGTACCTACATGTACAGGGATAGGCTCGCTATGTTCAGGCATTAGTTGGTGCCAAAGAAACCAAGGGAGATCTGCTTCCTCTGGTGTCTCAGATCATTCTAGGTTATATGAGCTGTTATTCCATCTCCATCAGCCACTCCTTCTCAAAAGCCCTTGCATAAGACAATATTTTCATCTGCTCTTCCCAGTCAGTATTCACAGAATTGAATTTCCATAATTTTATCAGCAAATTAATCCTAGGGGGGCCTTATATGGGCATTCTTTTAAATCATTATCACTGTCATCAGCTGGTAACATTAACTTAACTCTGGTGGTAGTATGCTGTGGGAGTTGGTCATCTCATTCTCTTTTGTTTTTTATAAAACTGAGGCAAAATGAAATTTCATACTACTGTTGAGTTTACATTTTTCTTTCTCTGTCTCTTCTCACATCTGCAAGACCCTTGCAATGTTGGACCCCAAAATATGATATCAGCAGAAAAGGATTTGAGCGGACTTTGCAGAAAGCCTTGGGATACGAGAGTTGCGGAAAAAAAACTCAGTTTGAGAAATAAACGAGAGGTATCATCAGATGTTGATTGACCTGCCTCAGCCCAGAGAATCCACACCTTGATTTCATCCAACCTCAGCAGAAATCCTATTGTACCTTATCTCTCAGTTTGTGTTCCTTGAATTCCTGCATCCCGTAAACCCAGAATACCTATTGCACCCTGTAAAATCCCCTAAGATAAAGTGGGTTTATCCCCATGAGGTAACTGCTAAGACCCCAAATTTGTTAACCTGGGCTCTCCCCTTATGTCATCCCCCAAACCCCCCTATTTGAAATAAATTATAATAGTTCCAACCCCTTGCTGAATATGTAAACCCTAAACCCTTTAAAAATGAACCTGTAAATCCAATAAACTGTTCCAGTTTCTTGCCTCCCCTGGGATCATCTTAGTTTTATTGACCTCCACATTGCAACTCTGACACTTTTCTCAGACTAAAAACATCTCAATCTTCAGTCTTCCAGTGCACAGAGTGCTGGCAGTCATAAAGCCATGCTATTTAACATAAAATGCAGATTGATCTGCCACCCTTTTTTTTCTTTTTTAATAAAATTTAGTATTTTAATGACTACATTAGACTAGGATTACCCATTCAGTTTTAAACTTTACAACAGTTTGCTCAAACATGACCTCTATTTTTTGCAGCACAATCCTGACAGTTTTACACAAACCCACATCTACTACAGGCTGCTACTCCTTCCCTTAATGGCAGAGGCTAGAAATATCCTGTTCAGGACAAGCTGTCCAAATAATCCTAATTGGTTTTGTGCTGGATGTCATTTGCAAAAGTAACTCTGACAATCCCCTACCTTCCCATTTCTTCCCTCATCCCCATCAAATGGACATCCTTTATATCTAGCTAAGATTATCTAGAAATGGCTAATTTCCACAGCTCTGTTTTTGAAAAATTTTCAGAAGATGGTGTTTGCAATCATAAACTTTCTGCTAGGTTATTATTCAGTGTGCAGCCACTGAAATGCTCTCTATCCTTATTGAGAAAGAGGTACAGGATTGCTGGTTAGACTCCTTCCAGGAAAAGGAATCAATTTCAAGCAACTGTAACTTCTGTAAATAAATATATGAACTTTTATTTACTCATGTTCTGTCTAGACTACTAATGTACACTTCAAGACCACTTAGTTTTTCTTCAAAATGAGATAAATAAGCCACTGCTCACTTAAAATCATACTGGTTTAGCACATGGCATCAATGTCTTCTTAAGACATGATCACAAATAAAAATATTTTGTGTTTGTGGCTTCTAGACAAAATAGTCTGTTCTTCCATCCTGATTTTCATATAAACACATCAAAAAGCATGACATTCTTATGAGGATCAGAAGATGTCTTAATATGGAAAGTGACTTATATGCACATCTTTAATACTTGAAATATCTCCAACAATATCAACTTTAAAGCACACATTTAATGAATATAATTACTTCTTAAATAACTATTCTGTCCAAAGTATGAAACATTTATCTGATTATGAGATTTCACTGAAGCCAGTAAAGCTTGTCTTTTTCTTTTCAAAATGTGTCACTACATTTTTCTTCAGTTTTTAATCCAGATGCAATCTGGCATGACAAAAACTGCTGGCTTCCCAGACAGTCTGATAAGCCAAATTCCATGCTAATTCAAACCTTGCTTCAGTGGGAGCATGTGGGTTTCAAAGACACCCTCAAAGACGGCATACAACAGTTGTTGCTGTTGAGAAACTCATGAAGAGAAATGAATCACCACAGCCAAAATAAAATTGAAGATTACTGGGATTTCTTTTTTGGAGCAAGGATCTTGTCCATTTCCATCTTTGCATTAATCTACTACATGTGTTTTTCTGCTTGCTTTCTTTCTGATATTACATGAATTTATGGTGATCAATTCCCACTTTTGTTGCTGCTACAGCAAACAAATTAATTTTTGTGCGTAGAGCATGTTCCCCTGGAAAACAAACAAACAAACCAAACTCGCTCTAAAATCACACAGACCATTTTTCTTCCGTATAATCCTAAGTGGAACCAATGCTTTCTTATCCCGGCTTACTTCACTAATAGTGAACAAAGAGGGGGGGAGGATTTTTAAGGGGGCAAGGTTGTGAGGTTTTTTTTTTATTATTAAGTAAACATTTCCATTTTTATTGCCATAGTCTAGACTGAAGTTCTTTGCTCAATTACAAATACAACACAACAGTGGAAACAGATTAAGGGTCATAGCCTTCCTCTCTCTATTTCAAATGTGCATCTGAGATGCACTGACAGTGATTCCAACAGAATTACACAGATTCAAACATACAAGAATAAAAGACAGAATAATCTAAATATAAATTTGGACCAAAAATCAGGCATACCTTTGCATAAAAGCTTCTGATAGTATGGCAATTGGCAAAGAACATCTAGTTAAATATGCATAGGTACAGATAAATATGTATATAGGCTATGCTTGTAGCTGCAAAAATGTGAATAGATATGAAACTTGTTTAACTCTATAAGAAGAGAAAGCAAGTGGAAAAATCAAATTGGAATCAGGAACACTTTCACAAAAATTTTTGCATCATAAATATAAAGTACCCTTTTATAGACAGACACTCATGCAGGCAGACTTACTGAAAACTAGATACTATTGCTTCTGTCAGCACCTGATGAAACAGCAACATGTGCCTGTTATTTTCCCCAGCAAGTTAATGTCCTCATTACAGTTTATCATAAAACACTTGTTAATATTCACTCTGAGCAGAAGAATAGCTCTGATTATGTCTTCATTCATTTGATTTTTTTCTAAACACATGGTCCACATTGGCTTGTTTTTTGTTTGCTGCTGATTAACAGAGAACAAGTCTTGGATATAGCACTCGATGTTAAGCATATGTTTTAGAGCAACTGAACAAATGTAAACACTCCCCCCCCCCCCCCAAGTCGAAACTGTTATTTCCAGCATCTATAACAGAAGATCTCAGCAATGCAAGTTGAATCTTCCTTCAAGATCTTTATTCTGGAATCACATTTCTCAGCTTAATTCTGAAAGCAGCAGAGCAGGCAAAAGACAAGGCTGAGGTGTAAAGCACCATATTGTGAGCCTGTGAGAGGGAGGGGAGAAAAAGTAGGTGATAATCTCCAGAAGTCCTAGAGTAGTAATTCAACGTCTGCTCAGATGAGTGGATGATAGGACAGCAGCTGATGCAGTGAGTGAGTGCACAACCCCTGGGATAACCCTTCTTTTCTCCCACCCATTCTCCCTCACTTTGAGGAGCAACATCTGCTAGTGACTTTGAGAGGAAGGAATCACCAACCTGTTCTTTTCTCTCTTACTAACCTCAGTAGGATACACAGCAGCAGAGGGAATAAAATATGTTCTGGGGATTCTTTATACCAGCTGAGAAGGAGACAGTGCTAAAAACTTAAACTTTTACTTCCTTTCTATCTTGTGTGACTATTGCTTGGTATAGTGCATATGCTGGAAGTGGAGAGGAGAAAGGAAACTTGATCAAAAGGATGTAAAGGACACTCAAATCTGAAACTGCAAAACAACCCTTCAGAGAGTAGCATCCTTCAAGTTGTTCTCCCACAGTTTAACATGTGGCCTTGTTGTTGCTCGTATTTTTTACAGGAATTTTCTACATGCAATTTTCAGAAAGTTGGAGAGTTACAGCCTGATTACATTTTGAGCCTTTAAGATTAGGTCTAAGAACCACCATACAATTTAGAAAAAAAAGCATTACCCCTCCTAAGAGCAGTGCCTCTAAATTCAGTGTCTCATCATCTAATCTGGACACAGTCCAGCTGCACATTAGACCTCTATCTCCACCCCCTTCACCATGTAAACTAGTTAATTTAAACACAGCACCCTTTGTGCCTAAATTTTTAAAGCAATTTCAAAAGTATTATTTTCAACTTACACACAAGAAAAACAAGGGGGAAAAAAAAGTGATCTGTCCAAGGCAGCTTCTCAAACTGCACTGGTTGTACTGGTTCTCAGTACAAACCAGCGCAGGCAGGGCACATTTATGTGCAGCAGGAAATCAGATGCAGATACTCAAGGTAGACACGAACATGCCAGCAGCAACACTGCCAGCAATATAAAGTTATCAGCACAGTGCTCAAGACTGTGCTGAGAAACAGGGAATAGCAGCCCCCAGAACACCATTCTAACATAACCACGCTGTGAAAAAATACAAGCAAACTTTAGCTGTGGGCATGGTGCCGGCACGAACCTACACGTGCTTTGGTACAGCTTTGATTTGACTGTAGGTGGAGCTCAAGAATGCCTATTTAGTACTTCGTTTTGTGGGATGAATACCGTCTGCAGTCACCCTAGCTCCCTCTCTAGAACATTCAGTAGCCTTACAGCAAGGGCTAGTACAGCGTTTTTTTAACATGAATGACTTCATAGGGTCAAAGCCACAGAAGTGTATATTCAGAATAATGCATACTTTACTGAAAAGATGGACAGTTCTCACTCTAAGTTACATAACACTCAATAATTTTAACTACCCATCTTGTTAATCTGTTCACAGAAGCAACTCTGTCTCCCAGGAAATACTTTCTTCCCTTGTCCCCATCTAGACTCAGTCAATACCCTGCAAATAATGCAGAAACAGATCACAAGGATTTCCCTCTCCCCCAAGCCCTGACACTCCAAGCACTACCAAACAAGTATCCATGTTCATTTATCCCGATTTTACAGTAGCGAAACTGTGTTCCTCAGGGGTCCTTATACTATGAGCAGAACCAGATTAGCAGCTCTTGCGTTTGTGTAATTCTCTGATACCAGATCAGAAGAAAGCCATTAGAAACATTAGCTTCTTCAAATGATGTGTTTTCTCATTGAGAAATGAGACTGATAGTAATGCACTCTGTTGTTAATTGCTGATATCTAATCTTTCAAATCTTAGTAGGTTTTTAATCATTATTATTTTATTGTTTACAAGTGCAAAATGAAACAAACATGATATATTTAGAGGCACCATATAGAAGCTTACAGATAGTATTTTAAATATTTCAAATGGCATTTATTAAAATAAGTTTCTCTGTCTTATTAATAATGAGACAGTGCATCTCAAGTTCTGCTCCAAGTTATACCTATTGTTATCTCTCAAGACTGGATCCAAAAACTGTTCCACACTACTCCTCTAAAATGCTATCTGAGCATTACTGGGATCAAAATTTAATGTATGTGCTAAAAATGCCTCACAAGGTACATAAGACAGGATCATAGTTCCAAAGGCAGGAATTCCAGCTGCAACCTAAAAGAATTCGGTACATTGTCATTTTGAACTTCATAAGGCAAATATGGCCAGAGTGCTCCCACCTCAAAAACCTTAGCATTTGTGAAATCCCTCTTAGTCTAGTAACACCATTTAAGATGCAAAGCCAATGTGCAACTGGCCCAATCCTGATTCCATTTAAAAAGAGGGTTAACCTATATTAAAACCACTAGTGGATATAAAGGGATTCTGTATTTGGAGGGAAGTCAGAGCAGCAAATGCAACAGAAGCCAGAAGAGAACAGCATCAAGACTGATGATTTCCTATTTCTTATATACTTATGACAAGTTTCTAATAGTTTCACAGAAGTTGCAGCATCATTTGTGACAAAAATGATGAACAAAGCCCAAGATGTACATAGCCACAGAACAAGTAGCAGAAGGGAATGGCTTGATATCAATCCACTGCACACTGGCAAGTGCAAAGAAGGAAATCTACATTGAAGGAATGAACATTGCAGAGTGTTCGCTGAGCAGAGTGCTTGATTAGCTTCATAGCACCGAGTGGGCTAGCCAATGCCACAAAAAAGGTAAATGAACAGAGAAAAACAATCATGGTAGCTGTCAAAGGAAACAATAAAGGTCTTGGAAGTTCTACGTAGAGTTCCAGAACTAAAAATAAAACTGTGACACTCAAAACTGAAACTGCAAAACAACCCTCCAGAGAGTAGCATCCTTCAAGTTGTTCTCCCACAGTTTAACATGTGGCCTTGTTGCTCGTATTTTTTACAGGAATTTTCTACATGCAATTCAAATTGATTTAAACATTACTGGCTCAAAAAAACACATGCAGTGCTTTTCTAAAACATGTAAGGCCCATATTGCAAAAGTTTTCCCTTTCTTATACACATACAACATTTACAACAGAGATACATTTCATAACAGAGCTCTGTTTTGCATATTAATTTTCTGATTCTGAAACTCTCAATTTTATAGAAGTTGGCCCAATAGCCAAAAATGTACAACAAAGCTTAGAAAAAGCCCTCATCTGTACACCAACCCATAATATGGTTTGAGTAGATAACCCCACCAGTTCAGCAACAGATGCAGGACTCATACATAAAAATATTAAACTCTGGGAATTCTGCAATATCCCACTTACCCCCATGCCTTAGTGGCCAGGATACGAGGGACTCCAGTAATATTTATGAGCTAATAGAATAAGTATGTTTTCTAGTTCATGCAGGCCAGCACCAGCACAAGGTTACCAAGTGCAAGGAAGGCCAAGGGTGGGCTTAGACCCTAGTCACGAGCAATAAAAGTCTCTGAAGCCTTCCCTCTTACACCAAGAGGGGAAAGAGGAAAAAAACCAAGAACAGGAGTGGGAATTGGCAGGAAATGAGCCCGGCACATTAGCCGAAATGCTGTCCCCTACATAACGCTAAGTGGAGCACTTATCTGTGCAACCCTTCAAATCTTGCTTTTCTACTACACAACAGTAGCAGCAGGACTTCCATTAGCAGAGGACTGGATCCTCCTTAACAATATTCTCAGAACAGGAAACACATACTCATCATTCTGCATTTTTGTCATGCAAAATTAAGTTTCCATGAGTCAAAATGGAGAGACTCAAATCCCAGACCAGTTGACAGTAACTGAATTAACAAAGCATGAGTTGGCTAAAAATAAACAGCACCTCCCTCATTGTCTACAAAAATCCCTGCTCAGCATTAACTCCATTATAGTCTGCTTGCAACTTTGTTTATGCATTTTGTTTATGCATTTTCTCTACCCTGCCAACTTTAGACACTAAGATTGATCTGTGCAGTCTGTTAAATATATGCTAACTCATCAAACTCAACATGTTCCATGCAGACACTTCCATTTCAGCAATGCTTTCAGTGAAATTATTTTTTAGGAACAAGAAAAGCAAACTAAGACAAATACCATCAGCTAGGAAGCTCGAAGCCCAGGTTCAAGTGTCTGAGCTGTCTCAGTGAGTGATATAGGATGTAAAACTATTTTGAATTGAACAGAGTGAAAACCTGAGGTGAGGTACCCCATATCATACCAAATGACCTCTCACCACAGACCAAGCTGCTTACTTCTTCATAAACCAAGACTCACATGCTCTGTATTTGAAAAGGGAAATGCATTGACAGTCAGACAGCAGACCAATGCAAAAATCTTAGAAATGTTTAATTTTCCCTATGTTGCCTGAGAAAAATGGAATTTAGAAGCCTTGGGGAAGGAGATAAAATAGCAGCAGCAACCCCCAGCCAACCAGAGCCTGCCCTTGCAGTGACAGCAATGCAGATGCTCAGAGACTGATTCTTTCATCATTTCATCCGTGCTGCTTTGCCTGTCCCATGTTACAGCAAAACACATAGAAATGAGAAGGAAAATGACCAAAAAAACCAAAATAGCTGAATCCTTGAGTTTTGTCCTGCTTGTAAAGATCCACTAGCTTTTCATCAGGCTCGAGAGAAAAGAACATTAAGATGAATTTTCAGAGTATTTACCCAATAGTTAACTCAAACTGATCTAGAAACTATAGTTGGGTATGAATTCATTGAAGTCAATTAGTATATTTTCACATTGTTTAATATGCTAAGGAGAGATGTAATTGTCCCTCAAAGCATCCTGACAATGAACCACAATAAATCAAGTTAAATATACCAAGTGAGCAGCAGTATCTGTGGGGATTAACATCTACTGTATTCATAATTTGAATGACAGGAACAACTGACCAGAAAAACAATGTGGAGTTGAATGGCCTTTAAAATAGCATTTCACTTATCAACTACTGACACATCACAGCCATCAATTCTATTTTATCCACTGTCCAACAGCAACCAGTTGGACAGATAGAAAGAAAAGGAGAAAAATAACTAAGGCAAAATTCAAATTTTTTGTGTTTGTGTACCCAATTCTGTGGAAGTCAGTTGCACTAGGCAACATATCACATTTTATTTTCGTCAGGGAGCCTAGTTTTTTTATCTAAATGGAATCAAAACAGTAAAGTTATAATAACTTATTAGTTAGATAGATACTCCATGCTTCAAAATCTAATTTTTCTGTTGTAAGAAGTCTGAATCAAACATGGTACAAAAGAGGAAATCATGATCCACAAAATATCTACCCCTACCCCGAGTTTTTTTTAACAAAATCCATTTTGCATTTTTTAAAGACACTAAGATCTATCATTGACATCTGGGAGGAGGACTGAAGGAGCAATACACAAGTGTAAGAAAATGGATTAGAATGTAGAGCTTGGATTTTAAAAAAAAAAAAAAAAAAAAGGAAAAAGAATGAAAACCAAGCATTTGGAAAAAGATACTGTTACTGAAAATTCTAAACATAAAGATCACTAGCTTTGTTGGCTTCTTCAGTTTCCAGCATTTAACTGATGAAGAAGTAGAGTAGGGACACTTTCCCCACAATTACTCCAATATAAGTCCTTTATAGCATTTACTTGGACCATCTTTAACTTCCTTAAAATGAGCAGGAAAAGAGCATTCACTCACCACATAAAAAGATAGCATATGCAATGCTCTTAAAAACCATGTCACAAAAGATTTGAAAACAAAATATTTTTCTTTGACAAGTATGCCTACTCACAAAGGCAAAAAACATACAGGAATTAAATCAGAATTTGGTACCCAATTTACAAGCATTGCTGGGAGACCTACTTAATGCTGTAAGTATTCTCACTGACTTCATTGGGAATTGCAGTTCTAAGCACCACTGAACATTAAGCTATTTTTAATTAGTAATAATTTATGAAAGTGGAGTTTGCAAGAGGTACTGAGTCCCTCAAATATACTCCAGCTGAATTCAAAGTGCATCAGATATGGGATCAGCAGGTACCACTATCATGCATAATTTATTGTAACAGGACTTCTCCAGCATCCAGCAGCACTGCCCTGTGGGCTGCTCCTGCAGGCAGCTGAAAGAGCTGCTGAACAATTGGCCTCTTAGAAGGTGTTTGGGTATCACAGTTCCCCTGAGCTGAAAGTTCACTGCACAGCTGGTGAGGACAGCATAGGGGCTTTTCATTCCTGTTTGATGTCATTTTGGCCTCTGAATTAAAGACAGAATTTGTGGTGTGGGTGCCATATGAATCCACTTTGAACTCAGAGCTGAAGTAAGAAAGAAAGTAATTTAAGTAATTCCCTTGGAATATGAGCCACTTTCTGCATGAGTTATTAAGACTTTTCAAGTCACTTGTAGAACCCAGCTGGAAGTAAAATCTGTCCTTCTGGGAGATCTTTTTATTGCTAGTGATGCTGGAAAATACACTGAAACCTTCTGGGAAAACCGAAAATAAAGTCTACTGGGAAAGCCATCACATGACAGGAAAAAAAAAAAAAAAGCCTCACGACAACAGTCATTGCAGCTACAGATACCACTTGTGAACAAAAAACATACAGGCAAATGTTGAAGCATGAAGTACAATTTTTTTCATCTTTTCCACAGCAGTTTGAATACAAATTTTGTCTTGGGAAAGTGTAAAAAGCATGTAAGAAACAGAGCAAAGAAACACTAGTGTTAATTTATAAAGATACTAATTAAACCAATTTTGCCTTGAGACGGCTTCTTACAATCCTACCTTCTCCAGCAGTAACTGCATACTTTGAGCCAAAGCAAAGTACTCTGGGGCAATTAGGGACAATTAGACCTGTAAACTAGAGACCTTATTCAGCACCACTTGCACAGTCAAAACTCCTGAACTCTCAGGGAATTCTGCATAATTAAGACACAAAGAAGGTGGCTCTTGAATTGCATCTGAAGAAACCTGATGCTAGAGATAGGATCTTACAGTGGCTGGCTCAGAAATATTACCATTATCCATCTCAATGATATGTTGCAAATCAGGATGTAAGGTTTGGTAAATCAAGCTAACAGGAGGACAAGCAGAAGGTAAAAAAGAACTTAAGAAATCTTAAAGGCCTTTTTTGGGAAAGATCAGTCCTTTCCAAGTAGGACAGAATCTTCTGACTTCAAGTCCTAGGACATGCTGCAGTCCTAAGAGGAATAGACCAACCCACCTGCCAGCTGCTGCCCTGCCTTCTCACCACTGACATAAGCATTTGTCTGAGCCAGTGCCTGGATATTTTACCTCAGTAAATAGCCTGGGGGAAAAAAAAAAAGCTGGAAACAAACAAACAATTTTTGGTTGCTCCAGATTTATGCTGCCTCAGAGGTCTACAATGCCAGTGAAAGGATGGTACCACAGTGCCTAGCAGATAGATCACCACATACAACCATAGGTTTGGAGCACAAGGGCAGATCGGCACAGGACAGATCCTGACAGAGACAAGATGTGTGTCTGCTCCCCTTCCTCACCTCACGTCTTCACCAGCATGCCTCCTTTCCAGCTTGAAAATACTCTAAGTGACTGACAGCAGAATAAACCTTGTGCTAAGACAAAAATTAAACCACAAGCTAGGGCTGGGGAAGAGGAAAGGAAGAAAAAGATAAAAAGCCATCAGAAGACAAGACCAGCTAGCCAGTTTTGATGGAGGAGTAAACAGAATTACCAGTTTAGATGACAGCCACCTGTTGGATTAAGTCAGTAAGTTTTTGGAACCTGAGAAGCTATTTCAAAGAGTGGGGTCTGCTTCTTGAGTGTCACTGTTGAAATATCACTCAGAAAAGGTTAGGGAGCTGGTTTAACCTCTGCAGGACAAGCAAAGACATGGTGGTCTCTTGACGCCTCCACACACTTTTAAAGAATGTGCCACATGCTTTGTCTTTCCTTCAAAAAATGTGTAGAAAAAAATTCTTTTAAATAATGTCCTTTTAATTTGAAGAATTTTCTTCTCTTTAAATCTGGACATAGAATTAAAATTAATTTCAGGTTAAGCACACTTCAATACAACACAGACAGAAATGGGAAAGACAATAAAGGACACTGTTTGACTAGTCTGTACAAGACAGGCTTATTCTTATAACTGCAGGAAGTACACCTGTACATAAATTGAAAAGGGATGTCAAGCCTACTCAAACTACTCACAAGCCTACTCACAAGACATCCAAATTTATAAAAAACCCAGATCCATCCCTGAAGCTGAGCTTTTTTATCCAATTAATTTTCAAAAGTATGAGGTACATTAACAATATCAGATTTTTAAGAATTTTAACTCATTGAAACAGGTGAAGTCCTGTATTTAAACAGTAATTTTAAAACTGAGATTTTTATTTACAGGAGAAAGGCCTGCAAAGTTTGTCCATGTATAATGCAAATGTAGAAAGATAAGTGGAAAGTGAAGAAAGTTGTTGGCATAGTCCTTCAGTTTCCCAGACACATTCTACTGGAATGAAGCTGTGTCAGGGAAAGTTCACAAGGGACATTAGGAAAAGGTTCTTCTGAGAGGACAGTCGATCACTAGAACAGGCTCCCCCGGAAAGTGGTCATGGTCTCAATTGCGACAGAGTTCAAAGAGTGTCTGGATGTAACTCAGTCAGATAGTTTACTTTTAGGCAGTCCTGTGAAGACCGGGGAGTTGGATTTGATGATCCTTACTGGTCTTTTTCAACTTGAGATATTTTATGATTCTATACATGTTGAAGTCAATGGAAGTTCTTACAAAAGCTCTTATGTAAAGCTTTCATTATTACCTCTAATACAGATATACTAGAAAACAAACAAATTAATGAAGAAGTAATTTTGATATTCAGAAAGTTGAACACAACAGTGACATGTGTTAAAATTTATGAAACTCTCTGTGGTGGTTTTAATCTAGGCCTTCCCTGGTTACCAGTTTGTAACCAAGGAAGGGGCAGTGTTCCCAGTATTCCATACGATTTTAACGTAAATCGTGATATAAATAAGAAGGGAGGAGAGGCCTTCACTCTCTTCTCTTCCAGCGAACTTCGGGAACAGCGGGTCCCTGCGTTGGTCTCGCTTATCTAAGGCTGAGGCCTGCAGCGTCCACTGACCTGCCACGTGGAGGCTTGGGGAGTGCTGGCCGTGTGTGTGTCAGTCCTGTTTTTTTCTAAGGGATGTGGTGAGATTTGTTTTACTAGTTATTTTACTAATTCTCGGGTTTGATTGCGTATATCTGCTTGGTGTCCTTTTTTTATTCCCTTTTGTTCCTTTTCCCCTTTCCCTATCGCTTAGGGGGGTGTTTGGATTCCCGTTTGCTGTGTACATAGCATCTTAACTGCAATATACATAAAATATATATTTTTTTTTTATATAACTAGCTTGATTTTTGGGTTCTTCAATTTGCATAGGTTTTTTTCCTTTGCCCTGGGGGAAGTAGGAAGGGGGAAGAGAGGGGCTGCTACTGGGAGGTTGGGCATTTGGCAGGGAGCCAAGTTCGAACCATCACACTCTCTATATAGTTACCAAAGAGATTAAACTCAGCATGAAGAACAAAAAAAACCCACCACAGTACTTCTGTGAGAGACACATTCAAGAGGAAATTTGTATCCCATGAAAAAGTATGAGAGAAATTCAGAAGTTTCAACTGCAACCTTCAACTAACCCCAAGTTTTGAACTGAGTGTAAAGAAAAAAAAATAACTACAGATATCACTAGACAGAAGAGATAGTCAGTATGATTAAAGTAACAATAAGAAAACCATGTTTGTTTTTCATTGTCTTTTTCATAGATTCTTTGCAAGTACAACTTGCAATATATCAACTTAAAATATGGGGAACCATATTTTATTTAATATTATAACAGCGTGTACATATGTATGCAAACACACTTCTAGAGAACCTACAGGACACAGTAGTTACATCAGCATGTGATGAACTGTCATAAATAGCTCTGAGTACTTGTGATAGAAACGTCTCAGAATGAAAGAAAGGGGGTACTGGTAATTACCAGTTTTATGCCTGATTACACTTACACATTAAATCAGCAATCAACTGGAAAAAGGCAAGTGGCAAAAAATTCCTAGTGCTGAGGCTAGAAAATACAAAGGACAAGGGGAAAGCAAAGTATATATAGCAATTTTTTGAAAAATAAAACTTCCTATGATGTGCTAATGGCAACTAAGAGGAAGTAGTATATAAATACAAGCAAGGATTATGGAACATAGAGAAGTGGAAGGGGCTCTAACCACACTAGAAACGTGACTAGAAAGCCCACCTTTGGCTTTATTTTATTCTAAGAGGTAAAGTCCTTGTCCTGCTGACAACTGATGCATAGAATTCAATCCCCTTAAAGTTAATTACAGTTGTGCACCTCACAATAGCTAGTGTTCTGCTGATGATTCTCATGTCTGTTTCCTAGGGCCATTCTTCTTCAATAGATTACTTTGCTTAAAAAGGGTCAGTTTAAAAAAAGAAAAGGTCTGAAATGTTAACACAAATAGCTGACTCCTGTTGTTCATAAATGCAATCCAGGCATATTATTTCCTTTCCTCTTAGAACAGATCATCCACTCAGTCTAATGCTAATGAGTCTCTTGGTTGCATTTCAAATATATCAGTTTTGGTCTACTACCATGTCCTGGTAAGAAACTTTCATATTTGGAGTGTGCTACATAACCTGTTGCTCATCAAACTAAGCACACCCAAAAAGTGTCTATCAGGAAGAGAGCCATGCTCCTAAAACCTGAAGATTGATTTATGCCTCTTCTCTTCATATTAAAATACCATGCATTTCAAACTGGGTAGAAGCTGCATACCTAGAGCATTTATGGAAATGATATGTTTATTTTGCAAGAGTAGATACCAGGCATTTGCCAGGACCCCTGCATAAGCAAATGCTTCTGCTGCTTATTTTTGGGTAAGGGAGTATACGCAAACTGACTCCATATCCAAAATTCCTACATCCCTTGATGACAAAGAGATCAACCTGACAAATAGCTGGAGCTGTAGGAACAGGAACACAAATAACCCTGATGATCTGTGTTACTGGAGTATGTATTTATTAACAAAGATTCTAAAAATACAGGATTTCTTAATAGCCACTAACCAAGCAGGTTAACTTACCCAGGCTGATGGATGCAATATGCTTATCAAAACTAACAAACTAGTGAGAGATTGACCATGAATTAGACTTATCATTAGGAGAAACAAACTCTGGAGTGAAAAACCTCAAAATGAAAAGTTTTAGATGATATTCGTATTTCCATTAGGACAGAAGGTACAGACACCAGTTGGGAATAACTGCTTTATTGAGCAAGTTGCTGTACTGCATGCATCTAAGAAGAAAAAAACTCTCTTCCCCAAAGACCTTTATACTGCTCTCTGAAAGATGAAAACAAATTAATCAGAGCTCCTGAGAATAAAAATGGCAATGTTACAGGACAGATTTCTTCTTTGTCCAGAGAACAATACAAACCCAAAAGTTTGATTGGGGAACATTTTGGAACCTGTAGCTTTACGCTATAATGTATAGCTGCATAGCTTTGTGCACGAATATCAGTTCCTCCTGGGACTGGGGAAGCTCTGCATGTTGTTGGGACTGTTCTCCACTCCCATTCATTGCAGGAATAAACTGAAGCAGATTTTTTGTTTGTTTGTTTTTGTTTTTTTTTTTCTCTTGACCCTGCAGGAGAGGAGCACAGCCACAGCAGACCTCTAAAATTTTCCTGAGGTTTACTTTGAGCTCTTATGTAGTCAAGCTCTTAGACTCCTTCGAATGCAGGGAATAAAGAAAAAGCAGCAATGCAGACTAGCCATGGTGGGACAACAACACGGCACACTTCTCAGTGGTGGCAACTGCTTCAGCTTAACAAGTATAAACCATAAAATAAGTTAACTGTCTCAGCAGGAACAGCTACCAGCCATCACACTGTTTCTATGCACAATGAAAACTATTGCAACTTCTCCAGCTCTATCAGTTCTTAAATACAAGTCACTTGTTCATCACCACAGGAATTACCTGAGCCTCAAATACTCTTCAGAAGCAAAGTCCATCTAAGAATCTCTTGTTAAGAAATGATCCCTGATGAACAGTAATGTGGGAATAAGTGTCTAGTTCCTCCAACTTTATTAAAAATGGCCATAGAGAGTATGCAAAACCAGAAAAAAAAAATTGCTGTACCAGCAACAGAAGAAACTGAAGTCATGGAAGACTTCCAGATACAATGTTTGAGATAGGTACGGCTCTTTGAGGGTGAAAAGTCAATTTGTTCATTAAGTTTTATTGTTGTACAGCAGATGCAGTCCAATATTGAATTTATTGGAATTGTTGAAGGAAACAGAACAATATAATAGGAATCAAGTGCTAGGGCTTAAAAATCTTTTTGGTAAAAAATCTTCTCGATGTTTGTGGCAAACTTACTTTAGAAAGCACGGCAACTTACCTGTTTTCAGTTCTTATCACCCCTAGCATCAAACTTGGTGCTGAGAAAATATCAAATAGGATATCTTTTTTTCTTTTGGTAAGCTGAAATTGTTGTGTCCCATGTATTTACTTGAAGGTCAAACATACTGAAAACCAATGAAAAAAAAAATCGATACTTGGTGGTAAAAATCTTATGTCCTGCTTTGTAGTTTAAAAAGAAAGAAGCAATGAGGTCATGTAACAAATGCACTCTCTCTCAGATGTTGCCTCTGAAGTCCCATTGAAAGTGAAAACAGGAAAGGATTCAAACAGTCTGTTTTATTGCTGTCTTCTCCAATACTAATGATCCCTTAGTCATTGCACCCAGTGAACAAAACTCAAACCAGTTTTCAGGCTGCTCTAACCTGAGCTGTGACAATGAATCACAGACACATAACCATCTGTTGGATCTCGAGTTCCACAGCTTACACCATTCCTGAAGTGCTAGAGAAGACTGTCTCCCAAATCAGCTATTTCTAGGCTCATCCTTCGGCTCATACAGATCTTTCTAAAATAAAATAAAATAAATAAAAATCAGAAACATGTTCATTCTTCACTCCCTGTTCACTATATAGTAGTCTTACCTTCACATTTCATGGTTCAGGTAGCAGACAAAATAAAAAAGCCAACACAAGGCAATGGAAAAAAGAAGTCTGCTCCTTTATTGTATATTAAACTTGTTAATGAAATCAGTTCCCATGAAAGCAAAGGGATGACAATTCTAACCAAGCCAGAAAGTGCATGTGCAGTGGGTACAGTACAAAGCTGAGATTTCAGTAGGATGATGGCATGATTTCATTTTTACTCAGAGTTACTGATGTAATGTTCTGAGGTTCAGTGGAGGGCTCTTGGTTTAATACTCCCAGTCAATCAAAACAGAGTTTCAGTTGCTAATAACATCAGCTCTCAGAATTGCTTTTAAGCTGTTTATGAGCCTGCAGGGCATCTGCAAAAAGGTTTATTTTGGGTTGTAAAAATAAGCATATTTTCATGCAGGCTTACAGAATTTTAAAAACAAAATACTAGAGCAAATTCTCAGTTGGAACAAGCTGTTCATTCATTTCAGCAGAGCTGCTTCCTCATATTAACATATTTTCAATTGACTCTTTTAGGTATATTGGCACTTATTGCTTTTAAAAGACAAGGATCTCAAACTCACCTTATATTAAGAAGACCTCTACCCTTCCCCTCTCAACCCATCCCCTCACCACCAACAAAAAGTTAAACAACCAAAGCACAGACACAAAAAAAAATCCACTACAAAACTCCAAAACCCCATAATATAAAGAGACTACTGGTGTAAAGTAGAATAGTTAATTTTAGTTGAAATATTTTGTGAATACTTTTTAAGGTCAAAGATCTTGCCAAATTATGCTTCCATGACAACTGGGAGAAGTAGAGGGGTGGGGAAGGGTGATAGACAAAAAAAATTTGAATTAATTTGATTAATAAACAAGCTAAGGCAAGATTCCCTTGTAAACCTCTTGCTTTGTAAATCTCTTGCTAAAATTGAGGGCTTCACAATCTTTAGATATTTTTTTAAAAGTCTGTTGTCCCATTTTTCAGTCATGCCAATTCTAGCATAAACTTAGAATTGACCAGACACAAACAAAATCCTGTTTTATCTTGTCACATCCAAAGCCAGTAAGAAGTGTAGAATTCCCATTCTGAGAAGGATAAGCTTCTAATTTTGCTGGCTCGGTAAAACTTCATCACGCAAATGTCTTGCTGTACCACCTGAAGAGGCTTAGTCTGATCTTTTCACTACTGTAAGCCAGTACTTACTTAAGTTGCACAAAAGCTTAAGAGATCAAGTCTCAAATACTTAAAATTGACCATAGCAAGCCACAGGTGACTTTCAATATCCTTAGGAAAGCAAAGATTCTAAATGGAACTTCTGCTAAATATTATTTGATTTATTTTCCTATTTGAGCTTACAAATCTCTTCTGGCCCCAGACTCACACAAAGAGGTACTACTTGAAGAAGCTCTGACAGCTGAGAGTCACTGGCCCATTCCAAAATTGAAGGCCAGTGAGCATGTCTAGAGAACCTGCCTGTTCTCTAGAAAGATATTTTATAGGTCAAAGACAAGGATTCTTTCAGAATGGGAGAGGAATTTGAGATTCCACAGCCATTGTTCCTCCTGTTGATTAGTGGAGGCATTTACATCTTTTTAAAATATGGTGATTTAAAAAATAAAATTACTATGATACATTTAAAATAAATGGATGAATAAATAATTCATTAGTATATGGATGTTGTAAATGCATACTTGCACTTAAAGTAGATTAAGTAATATCTGAAATAAATCATTTCAAAAATGCAAATGAGTTTTTCACTGCAATAATATTTTATTCACGTTGCTTGATATTTATAGCTGTGTTCTATATAGAGTAATAAATACCTTTATGAAAACAAAGCAATCTAGATTAATTCCATGCTCTTTAAGTGGGCTTTAGGTTCTCTTCTAGATACATATGCAATTTTTAAAAAGCAATTCTCTCTGAAAACAGAAAAAAAAAATCATACTTGAGAGGTGAAGATTAACATGTTAATTTTCAGTTTTTCACATGGACCTTGTTGTCTTTGTGATGCACATATGTAGCCTGCAGATGTAAAACTGAAAAAGTTCCTGAAATTGGCCATAGGGCATAAGTTTTATAATATCAGATACGTGCTATTTAGAAAAGATAAAAAGCACCCCAAAAAACCCAAAATAAAAACCCCATGAAGACAAAAGCCTTCTACCCCAAAGATGACTCTTTCCCCTCACCCCCAAATTCCACTAGTTTAAATGAAAATGCAATTTTTAAACAGGTTTCAAATTTTCGCAACACATGATCAATTCTCAGGCAATAAAAACAACAACAAAAAATTTTCTTTTAATAGATATTAAAATAAAACTATGGGTTGCATTTATTGATCTCAGATATTTTGATTCACCCACAAAAACAGACAGCTGTTTTACACTTCCTTCTCTCTTTTCTAGGACTTCACTTCTCCTTCTCCTTCTTCCCAGTTCAGAGAAAGGGAAAAGTGCCCTTTCAGCTAAATGATCTTGTGCAAGGATATGTATGCAATCACATCAATGTGAATGTTCAGTAAAAGCTGTAACACAAATCTCTCATCACTATAGCAAGGATTCTTTGGTTATCAGGATCTCTGATACTGCTACAGACTGATTTCTGTTTAGATCTGCAACTATTTCCCCCAGTTTCCCTATGAGCATCACCAACTTCCTTCCACAAAATTTCTGACCTTATTATA
Organism: Empidonax traillii; assembly: GCF_003031625.1. Classification (NCBI taxonomy): domain Eukaryota; kingdom Metazoa; phylum Chordata; class Aves; order Passeriformes; family Tyrannidae; genus Empidonax; species Empidonax traillii. The sequence continues at coordinate 538,209 of NW_020955496.1, forward strand.
GCAAGCCCAGACATGAGAAATTTTGCTTAGGTACACCTAGAAATTCAAACTCTTGTCTTTCGTCATTACCAACAATGAATTCCATGCAGGATAATTTCTCTAGTGTAATAAAATCCCCAAACCTGTTGAAACCTCATTATATAATGATAGTAAGATTTTCAGTAGTATTCGAGATGCATACCTTCTGGCAATGCAGACAATGCATATGAAATTTCTATTTCTCTTCCATTTTTTTCCCATGGTGCCCCCAGCATTTTCAGCTAATTCCTGGCAATGTAAATTAAGTTTTTCACCTACTATATTTCCAGAGTTATTTAGTCAAGTTTGACTGAAAACCTACATTGCAGACCAAATTTCTGGCAATACTAAATCTGAATGAAGTTTACTTAATACTGAAAAAATGCCTTGTAGTGGAAGGGTTGACATAAATTATAACATTATTTCATGCATATAAAAGCTTGCATTGTTTTTTGTTGGTGGTTTGGTTTTTTTATATATATACAAGTAGCTGGGAATATACACAAACGAATCTGTTAGACTGCATGAGTGTCCACAAAGCATCACAATAATTCTTGTCCCTTTCAGATTATAGTCAAATAGATTCTTTAATTATCAATAGATATAAGACTTTAGAAGGAGTAATCGGGTTTACAAAAGTTATCTTACCCTGAATCAGTTCTTGTCATCTGAATTCTAAAGTGAAGAGTCTGTGGAAATTGCATAGGGAAAGAAAACCAATGACTCTCAGAAATGGAAGACCCTACCATTACCCAAGAGAGTAGATTTAGCTCAAGTCCTTTCTCAAAAGGACAGAAAAGTAATAGGATTCTTGTTATTATGAAGACACAAAGATACTGGATACAGATTTTAGACTTTCTGCCTACTGCACTACCTACAGTTTCTGCTCTTTGCTTGAATGGACTCCTTGAAAATAAAACATCTACCATCTGTAGTCATATTCGAAACGTATAGGAGGTTTCAGTATCTGGAGTGAATACCTTTGCCTTAGAAAAAATAATACAAAAAGCTTTTCTTATGAATGAGGTTTCATTTTGAGAAGTGGCAGAAGTACAAAAACTCATTGACATTTGCCTCTGCTCTGTACTGAAAACATTTCGGTTCTGCTGTTGGTGGCAGAAAAATGACATCTTTAGGGCTGAGGAAAAACCCAGAATCTCTATCAAAGCCTTAGTAAGACAGCAACTATCATCCAGAAGGTGAATATGTTAATGGGACCAATGGCATTGTGTGAAAAAGATATGCCTCCAACTCACAAGTACGAAATAATGTATACATTAAAATCTAGTATGGAAAACTACTATTGAACTGCAAAACAAAGCAAAAAGCCCCCTTCCAATACCTCTTGATGGAAATAAAAATTTACCGTATCACTGAAATTATCTAGTCATCCTTTCTTAATATCCTATCAGAGAATTTTATTTCCTAATTCTTGTATTCAACCTTAATACACCTAAGAAGAGTACCTTTTGCATAAAAAGATACTCTTGGACAAAAAGTATCTTTCCCAAAACCATCTGATGTTGATCTAAAGGTCTAGAAGTGCTAAGTTATCCACATACTTTAGTATTCAAATAGTGGTCTGCCCTCACTTTTGAGAAATTGTGCCACAATCCCAGTCTGAAGTTCCCTCAGCTTCCAGATGCCATATCTTTTTCTCACGATGATATAAAGCTTGTTCCCAAGTACCATCTCTTTGTGCAGCTACTCAGAGGCTTAAGCTAAAAGACAATTTCCAAAATCATTCCAGTATCAAAGCACTGTTTCACAAAAAGTTACCTGTGAAAGACCTTTTAATCAGTATTAGTTTTAAAGAACCATGACATCCTACAGGCCACACAAGCATCAGTGTTCCTTGCATTCTCAATATCCTTTTATCTTTCAGCTGAAAACAAGCTTGTGACGAACAATATCCAAGGAGTCAATGTGGGCATACTTCCTTCACAAAATGGCTTGACCTCAAGGACAGTTCTGCACTGCAGAAAGAAACACTGTGGTACTACACACATTTCCCAGCTAGGAATCTGCAAAATATCTTTGTCTATTTGTTTGCTTTTAGCAAGGATGCACAATCAAAACTATTTCAGAATTTCTCAGAAATCAGAACATCTGCTATGTATCAAGAGACATGTCCTAAAAACCTACATAATGCTAGATTTTATTTTTCTGTTAAGCAGCAAAGCATTCCATATTTATGTGCATCAACATCAGGATCCCAGGGACTTTACATATAGATAAGTTGAACAGTTATCTGTTAAATATTGACAATAATCAACTTCCATACTTCCAATCCTAGTATACAAGATTTGTGAAAGTTTCTCCCCACCCTTTCAGGACACTAATTTTAGCACAATTCAGTTGTCACCATTCTTGGTTACAGACATACAGTCTGTACTTCAAGACCATTTTTTCCTCACTAAGAAACTGGAAGATGAAAGAAGCCCTTGAAAGATTTGTCATCGAGATCTCAGAATTCTCAAGACTCCCTGACAGATCTTTTCTTTCTGCCAAATCTTTCTTGTCTCTTGGAGTAGTTGTATCATCTTATGTATGACTGTTCTGTATAAGCAATTAGAGAGAAATTATGTAAGAGAACATGCAAACATACTGTAACTCTACTGCAAAAGTAACAAAACTTGCAGTGCAAACAAATCTAATCAATGACTGAGGATAAGGCAGTAGTAGGTGCTGGTCATCCCTACCCTTCCCAAATCTATAGGGTGTTTGAATCACTGAGAAAGAGTTTTATTGTGCAGATACCTGAAGGCTGACTCTATCTGTCACATCTGCACAGACATCTTGGAAGTGATATACCTTCTAAGCTTTGATAACCTCTTTTAATTAAAGTTTCCCTTCAAGCCTCTAAACATATAAACATCACTGAATGAAGTTGTGTTAAAGTCCTCAGGGGATTCTGCTGGAAGACAGACACATTACAATTAGAATATTAACCCAGTCATATGGAGCAGAAACAAGGCCTCTTAATTTATGTATATCCTACTCCATATTTCCTGTTTATGTTAAGAAAAACTTGTTTGTTGCCTTTTTTTTATTTTCAGCAAAAAAAGAAAAGAGAATAATTATCTAGATACTTTTCAAACTACATGCATGATGAAAGGCACATGGAAAAAGATCAGTTATAAAACAACATGACATGAGCATAGAAAAAAATGTCCAAAATATATTAGCTGTACAGTTGTGACCTACAGAAGATATTTCTCTGGTTGGAGTTTGTTGTTTTGAATTATTACTATTTATGACAATCTTTCTCTGAATTTTTCTCCCTCAAATCTTATTTCTTGCCTTAAATTTTTGTTTTCTCCCAGAAGTTTAATTAAAAAACAAAACCAAAAAACCCAAAAACAATTCTTGGAAATATTTTTTTTTCTCACTTCAAGGAAAGATGAATATGTGGTTTATTCACACTTGCATTTACTGGACATTTGTAGTAGTTTCCTCCATTAACTTGTTTACTACCTTTAATGTCCACATTACGGGTGAGCAGATCTGCCTTGGATGAAAACTAATAATTAATCTATATAATATTTATTTTCCTTTCTCAGTTGGGGGCTTGGTTTCAACAGACAGCTTGTAGCATTTCCTGAACTTTAAGACCGAGTACGTCTTTCAACACTACCAACACTTTGCCTCCTTCTCACATCCATTAGTCTCTGCAGTTAAAAATGTTCCTGACTTATCCTGCAAACCCAGGATAACATTTGTGAAAGGAATATATGTTACAGGAAGTGGAATGCAGCTGAGCCCTTTAAGCCCATTAATCAAAGTGACAACACATTCATAACAACAACACAGCTCACCATTACTAGCTGAGAACTCAATAATGATGCATCGGATGTCCCATAACCCAGAAAAATCAAAATATTTCATAGATATGTAAAAATTCAACTTTACAGAGAGAAGTTCTTGTAGTTCACATCAAAGAACAACAGCCTTGCACAGACCATGGTTGCTTGCACCAAAATGTTGCTTGCCCTAATACTGCCACGGAAAGAGACCTGGGGTCCTGGCTGATGGCAAGTTGAACATGAGTGAGCAGTGCCCTGGCAGCCAGTAGGACCATCTGCGTCCTGGAGGGCATCAGGCAAGCATCACCAGCTGGCCAAGGGAGGGGATTGTCCTGCTCTGTTTTTCACTGGTGCAGCTTCACCTTGAATATTGTGTGCAGTTTTGGGCTCCACAGTACAAAGATACGAAGCTCTTAGAGAGTGTCCAAAGGAGGGCAATGAAGATGGTGAAGGACCTTGAGGGGAAGCCGTATGACAAGCGGCTGAGGTCACTTGGTCTGTTCAGCCTGGAGAAGAGGAGACTGAGGGGAGACCTCATTGCTGGTACAACTTCCTTGTGAGGGGAAAAAGAGGGGAGGCACTGAATCTCTTCTCTATGGTGACCAGTGAAAGGACCTGGGGGAATGGCCTGAAATTGTGTCAGGGGAGTTTTAGATTGGGTATTAGAAAAAGGTTCTTGTCCCAGAGGGTGGTTGGGGATTGGAACAGGCTCCCCAAGGGAGTGGCCACAGCACCAAGCCTGACAGAGTCCAAGAAGTGTTTGGATGATATTCTCAGGCATATGGTGTGACTCTCAGGGATAGTCCTGTGTGGGGCCAGGAGCTGGACTCAATGATCCTTGTGGGTCCTTTCCAGCTAATCATAGTCTGTGAGTCTGTGATTTCCAAGCAGACTAGCTCTCTCTGACCATCCCACATTCAAGCTGCAGTTGCAACCATTCCCTATACAACAGAAGCTATTCTCTGCTTGTTTCTCACCAACACAAAAATGCAGAAAGAAAGAATACTACACAGAAAAAGGGGGAAGGGGGAGGTGAATGGGATTAAAGCTATAGCTGTTCCCTCTAAAACTCTGAAGCATCTGCCCCCTGTCCATCTCTATAACAGAAAAGAAACTGCTAAAACAGAACTGACTCAGAGCTTTCACAGGGGAGAGGGTAATGTCTTACAAACAAACAACCCCCCCCCTAAACAAAGTTAATTTGAAAGCTGATTACTTGGAGATGAAGACAGGTATTAAAAGCAAAGAAGCCAAGTATTTTCATTTTGAAGTTTTCAAATTTCTCCTGACAGAGGAATTTTTTTCCCTCAGTGGGTATCCAGTAGGGGCTGGCTGGCTGGTTGTGGAAGCTGGCTGCACTCCTCTTACCACCCTTCCTCCAGCTCAGGCCTGAGCTGTGGTCCTGCATCCTCCTTCCCTCCCATGTATGCCTCAGATATATTCTCCTATATTCCTACACCTCCAGGAAGGAGGCCTTGTAGAGGCACCAGAAGGAGCTGCAGAACTTCCTAAAATTACCAGGCAACCAGGATGGGGGGGGGACTCTGAACATTAGACCTTCTGCAGGACAGCCTGCATGGCACCAGAACCTGTTATAAGAACTATTGACAGCAGCTTAAGTACCATCCCTTGTATAAGTTCTTCAAAAAAAGATCTAATCATCTCTAAGTTAAAATGCCCTGTGCTTAGAAAACACTACAAAAAGAGAGAAGAGGCAACAAAGATAACTGCCTCTATTTACCTTCTCTAGAATTTCTCCTCTTCCCCTGTTCAGCCTCCATCTTGAAGTCATACAGATATAAACATCACATAGGGCATTTATACTGTCCAATTATACACATTGTAGTATCTTTAGATACCACACATACACATTTTTTAAATGGTAAAATATCTCATCTGACCATTGATAATTGTGCTGCAGATATTTCATCTCCATAAATATTTTGAAAAACCTGTAAACAGTCTAAACAAATTATTAGGACAGGAGAAATATCTCTCAGAATTTAATGCTTACTGGTAGGGTTGGGGGTTGTCAAAATACTGCACTGCTTCTTTTATTTCAGCATTCTAGTGCTCTGCCTAAATCTAACTTGAAACAAAAAAATATCAGAAAGAAAGTTTATCATCAAAAATAGCCAAGGAATAATGTCTTAGGCAGTACTATCCTGCCTGATAAGAATTGCTTCCGGGGCAATAATATCTTTGCAGAATCATTCTCAAGTGTTCCCTTTCATTTCTTAGTTTTTGTGACCACTAATACACAGACTAGAGCTGTCTGCCAGCAGAACCTCATGAATTCATACAGATATTTCTGGATGTTGCAGATACATCTAAGAAACAAGTTCAGCCAAATCCATAAACTGGCTAATTAGTCTTAGAGGGAACTTTATCACAATAAACCTTGCTCTCATTTTTCTAATGTTAGTTGGAGCAACTTCCTTCCCATAATGGTGTTGCTCTGAAAAGAGCTGGTGCAAGAGAGTAGGAATTTGGTTGATTTAGCTAAGCATGAGCAACAAATGGGATCTCGTTCCTGCCACTGAAGGCATTTTCAATAGTGTGCAAATGTTTCTACCAAATTTGTGAGATTCCCCTCTAAGAGTTTTTACAATTAGTTGGCTAAGTCATGCCACACTAGGTGGCACGGTGCTGTCTGACAATCCCTTGCACCACCCAGAGGACACCACTCTTAGCTCTGCCACTAGGTAATTTCATCCACTTACTTAAACATGGGGAAAGTAGCATTACCAATGAATTTTATAGCCTGATTTGCAATGCTGCCCTGGGAGAAAAAGCCGAAAATTTGCACAAACTGTTAGAAGAGCCTTAATTGCAATACATTACAATAAGCTTATTAAATAGAAGACTGTGATTGAAGGTGATTGCACAGCTTCTGTTGTCTAGGTAATTAACAACAGCGCATGGAGGAACTTGCTTGCAATACATTTTAAGATTTTAAATACTCACAAAGTATTCCCCCTCTTCTTACCTGCCCAGACCTAATCAGTTGTTATTGCTGTTCTTTATTACTTGTTAAGCACCTTCTCTGTCCTTGGTGCCTGCAGGATCCTTTCCAGCAGAGTGAAAACAGTATTTGAGTTTTAAGGAGTGTAAAGGGGATTCTTTATTCGAGCTATGGGAGACCTTTCCTAGTGAACATGTCCTAGTGGGTGCAGCCTAGCCTGGACAACTGAATATGGAGTTTAACAAACAGCTACTCCCAAAGTGACAGTCACCTCTCACGCATTACATTCATACGTATTCAGATTTTCTCTTTTTCACTTTATTAATAATGTGGGTGAGGTAAGATTTTTAAATGGTAAACTCAATTTAAAAAAATTTCTTATTTAGTTCACAGAATCACAGAATCAACTACACTGGAAAAGACCTCTGAGATCACTGGAGTCCAACCTATGACCCAACTACACCATGTCAACAAGACCATGGCACCAACTGCCATGGTCCAGTCTTTCCTTAAACACCTTCATGGATGGCTACTCTACCACCACCCTGGGTGTCCCATTTCAGTGTTAATCACTTTTCAGCATTACTCAGCATAATGGAAAGGGAAATAACTCTTTATTACATCTTCGTAAGAGATTGAGCAACCTGTTTTGTCACAACACAGAAACAATATATCCATGCTGTTCCTCTTTTTGGTCATATGCTGATGAAGACACACAAAAGGGCGAAAAAAAAAGGCAGAAAGAATAGACCATACTTTTATTTTTTCCAGAGAACCATCTTCAGGACCCTTCAAAGACTATTTCTTTGTCTCCATCATCTTCTGGTCCCCTTGACAATCCCCTCTTCCCTCCTCATGTTACATGTGCTTCACCTTGGCCTCAAGAAAAGTCTTCAGTTTACCCTCTAACCTGTGCTCTGTTGTGCAGCAGAGCTTGCAATCTTCCCCTTCCTTACCTCTTCCCCCACAACCACTTCCTGTGAAAAAAGCTGTCGTGAAACTGATGCTATTTATAAGGGCTACTACCAGTTGTGCCTTTTATTTTTGCTTTCCAGCTAGAGGAGACATCAGGCAGCATTTCTGAGTGGTCATTGGAGAAGATGCTGAGACTCTCACCTATCTCCTGTCTGCCAAATTGCATCTCTGATACTGTTCCCAGTCCTGGGCATAAAAAAAAAAAAAGACATATTTCTTGTTGATCTGGTTAATAAGAATATTACTTAGCCAATTTACCACATACCATATAAAATAGCTGCAATCAAACACCTGATTTTTGTGACTACTACCCTGAGATGTACTTCTTGCAAATTACTTTTAAAATAGTATTTTATCAATGCTTTCTTTTCTAAAAAAAGTTTTAAGTCTCTCATGTAATAAGTTTCTGACTGTAGGCACTATCTACACCTAGCTATTTGTGTGTGATCTCAAGATCCTCCTGACTGCCCTTGAGCAAACAATACCCCTCAAAAGCATGACATTGTGTCTTGAAATTCCAGAGAATCTGCAAGGTTGTCTATAAAAGCTTCAGTATACTGGACACACTAGAATAAAGTTTGACTGTGTCCAACTGGAGTGTTTTCGAGTTGTGCCCTATTTCTACACATTGCATGTTTATTCTCTTTTTTCCTGTAGTTTGACATATTAGAAGCTTCTTTTTCTGGAAAGAATTGACCCCAACAAATAAGTATGGCAACTGTCCCACTGTTCTTGCTGTCATATGCATTCTGCTGTCTCTACCATACGTTCCTCCCTGTTTGCCATGAAGCCTCCTTAAACGTCTTGTGCACCTTTTAGTGCAGTTCAGTAAAAAATAAAAATCTCTGAACAGGCCATGAGAAACAAGCTCTGAAATGCCCTGCTTCTCTAAATTGCCATAAGATGCTCACAGGTCTCAGTTATAATAGTTTTGTCTTCTAATTCATTTATGTCCAAAGACTAGTGCAGTCATATGGCTTTCTTTACCTATACACTCAAAAAAAGAGTGTATATACACAGATACTTGCCCTGCCTCCACGTGCCCAGTCCCATTAGAGGATTTCAGTGACCCATGCACTTAATCAATCGTGGCTTCATGTGTAATACAGATTCTAGCGAGTCTTGCTCTCCTTTTTCAAAACTGGAACAAACTGCAATGCTAGGGCATACTTGCTTCTCTGTTCATAAAAACTACAGTAGTACACAGCAATCTACTTTAAAAAAGGGAGGTCTGTTTCTAGGGTGTTGTGTAAATTAGATTGTAAGCATCTTCATATTTAAGGACAATATACAGAGAGCAGAGCAACAGCAGATGAAACAAACAACATACCTGGCCCAGTCGCCAACTCAAAGAGCATTAATGCCAGCAATACATCAGAAAACATTCAAAAGCAGTTTGCTGTTGCTTGAGTGTCACTGTTCTATTGTGGCAAGGATCAATATGTCTTCAAACGGCTTGACAGCCACACAGAAAAGATTAGCATGGAAGTTAGTTTCACTTGAAAGAAGACTAGAGAAGATTAATTTGCACCAGGGACTCCTATGGACCTTCACGTTCCAGAACAAGAGCTTACACATTGAATAAAGAACAGAAAAGTATTCTCCTTTAACAGAGCATAGGAATTTCATCAAGTTAAACAAACTTACTTGATCTACAGCTAATGCTACTTGTCTGAGAGATAACAGATACATCAATTAACCATGTTGCAGCACTATTTTAGTATGGCAACAATGATGCCAGTACCCAAACTGCCTTGGTATTTTCCATAGTCCTTCATAATGATCTCTCTCTCTGATTAACAGAAAGGGTACACTGTGCCTAACTGGAGTCACAGAGGCAGTTACAGAGCTAGAATACAACTGGCCATCTTGGAAACTGTTACTGACATTTTAAAGGGAACATCTTCATGTAAGGGCTTTTGTTGGTTTTTGTTTTTTTCCAGCAAAAATAAATTATGAAAAATTTTACAAGTTTAGGGTGCCCACTCCCAAGCAAAACAAAACAAAACACCACAAAAAACCCCCACAAAAAACTCCCCAAAACCCAACAACAAAAAAACAATCAAAAAACCAAACCAAGCCAACAAACAAACAACAACAACAACAAAAGAAACCAAAAAAAACCCCAAAACCCAAACCCAAATAAACCACAAACCCAAAACCTTTGAAGAACAAGTATGCATTTATCTAGAAAAAGAAAAAAAAAAAGGGAGGGGGGGCAAAAATCAAGCCATACTGCTTTATTTAACTGGGTCCAATCTAGGAGAAAATTTCAAAACGTTATTTCAACTTTTTATCCCTGCTTCAGGGGAGGAATTTAGTTAAGTGACAGGTAGATACATAAAAATTTGCAGAGCTGACCTATGTCAATATTTTCTCCCTGTAATCATCAGCATTTCATAGCAGAAACCATCCTTCTTTCTCTGTATGTCACTAAACTGATGACAGCCTTAGTTATTGTGTTTCATGGTTCTAAAATCTGCTCTCAGTAAGAATACAAGAACACTTGTAATTCTCACATAGCAGAAAGTCAGTAGAGAAAGGATCCAGTTCTCCATAGCCAGCCATTCAATTTCCCACCAACTTTCAGATCCCACTGCATCAGTCCTTCCACCTACTGGGCCACTTAGAGAAATTTAACAACCATCCCTACTTGACCATGGAAGGGAGTTACAGGTTATTTTCAAATTCCAGAGAAAGAAAGTCCTAGCTGCCCTTCCAACACAGAATACCGGATAATAAAAAAGTCCTCTGACACCTAACCCTTAATTTTAGCATGTTGTAAACTTCCTCAAGACCCTTGCCCTGTTTCCTGCTGGACTTGACAGCTCTAAATAGTCTCCACATAACACAGTGTATGAACACAAAGTGTGCATAGGGTCCAAAGCAATGAGTTTTTCTATAATTATTTACATTACAATAGTTTGACAAGTTTTTTTCTTTAATGGAAGGATTGACACTACCAAAAATTCCCACTAGGATGTATCAGAAATTATTAGTCTATATTCAGAAAGGCTAGAAATCACAAATGAAAGAAAAGTAAAGAGAAATCTAGTCCTCTGAGTGAGCAAACAGGTCCCAGTTCCATCCCCTTTCCCAACTGTGCTGTTTCCCTCTCACTGGCAGACAGCACTACATGCACCTGTTTTTAAAAGTAAAAAAACATTACCTTCCAGGGAAACCTATGTTCCTTTATTTTAACATATGGCCACCATACTTCAGTTTTGGAAAATGTACAGCAAGACTGTATATATAGTACTGTTTGGTAGTGTTTTAGTGCTACTCTAGCATGTTAAATATTTAAGTAATGCAGAGATCATCCTCTTTTGTGTATGGTTTCACATCAGAAAAACTCAGATTTTCCTAGAAGAGAGATAAGTACAGACAGAGAAAACAATAAGCACAAGAAAAATCCCCCAGACTTCTGTATGTGTTCTGCTGTTTTTGTCCTCATGTATGCTTGTATTGCAGATCAATACAACCATTTACCTGCTTCACAACTGGTACTGTCAATTAATATTGGCTAATTGACTCCTTCCCTTTGCGTCTGTCTAACCTGACCCCCTTGGACACCTCATAGTAACATTTTAAGCTGGGAGATCTGATTCTCATGTGAAGTGGTCCACGTGGAGACTAATGATGAGTGGTGTTCCTCAATGATTTGCACTGGAACCAGGTCAACATTTTTGTTGTCGACATGGAGAGTGGGATTGAGCACAACCTCAGCAAATTTGCTGATGTCACCATGCTGTGGGTGCAGATGCACTGGAGGGAAGGGACATGGCTATCCATATTCTCTTGCTTTCAAAAAACGTAATATTAATGCAATCATTCCATCAAAACAAAACCTCTTATTGGTGAAATATTAGTCAACCTTTGTACAGCCTACTCTCTGTAAAATGCAATCATTTTGTTTTGTTCTAATTCTTAAGAAGTGTGTTTTTTCCCCCCTCACTGGTGTACACAAACAGCAGATGGAAGTTAAAAGTGGACACATTTAGATACAGGGTATATATCAGTGCCTCTTACAAGGACTTAATGATCAATTAATATTTTATGGCTTGGGACCATTTTACAGCATGATTCACTTTTTTAATAGCTTGTATTTGCAAACAGTACTTTAAACATTAAACTGTCTCATGCACATATTCTATTTCTTTGCCTGTTTCCGTAGACCAAATATATTCTTTATCAGCTGCAGACTGCAATTAAAGCCATACCTATGGCTAATTAGGTAGTTGCCATGTTCTCTAAATGAATCCTTATCTGGAAGCTACTCTTCAGTAGTTTTAGCTGTGCATACAAATGAACTGATTATACTCACTTTGGCCAAACTGTGTTCTGCCTACAACAGAGCTGTGAAGCACGTGCTTACACTTTGGCTATGACGCAGTACATACTGTGCTTGTTTTTCCAATCTTGACCTATGTGGGTGACATACCACATGCTGCAGCTACATAATAAGTGACATGAGTTATGTGTCACAAAACCGGACACATGATGAGTACTAACCTACTTGAAAATGAGTAAAAACTCTGCCATTTATGGGACATCTGTGAAGGATCAGACCTCAAATGACTTTGGGGGTGCAGTACTGGCTTCTGTTTGATCTTTTGTAACTAAAGACAAGAAAAAAAATCCCAAGGGTATGACAGCCATATATTCCCCACGTTATGGCCAAGAAATAGACTCTTTTCTAAAAGTATGTATTCTTATTTTTTTCCTATAGTCCAGGACACCATGAGTTCTATTCTCTACTTCACACTAGAACCAGAGTAACTCCAGGGCTACAGCAAATGCGGTCAGAGACAAGGACAGATTTGTGTCCCTTGTATGAAAAACTCATCAAGAATATACAAACTGCTTTAATAAGAATCAAGAACAGAGTAATTGCCAGTACTCAGCATCCTGCCTGGGCTACTGAAAGGCTGTCACACTTTTATGTTTTTTCCAACGGCACACGACTGCTGAGGCGGCATGTGACAGCTGAAAAGCTTATGGTATTCCTTTAATTTCACTTAGAGACATGCTATGCAATGCAGCAACCCTAACTGCAAAATACCATCACAGATCCCATGCAATGATCAAGCATATACTGTTACTGGGCTACTTTACAATTGCAGCAGCCATGAAAAGACTGAAACTGGGGGAGGGAAGTATATCCATATGTCTGTGCTTTTTAGGTCACACATATGGTGGATTAGCTGTGTTTGGCATGTGAACTTTCAGCAGAAGGTTGCTTATTTCACACTTGCAGTTATGTTAAGCACACTTGCTTCTTATGCCTACTAAAGAATTGTTTAAAAATCCTCTTCCTGATTAGGCAGTCAAGCTGAGACATAGGAAAACAGAGAGCTTATATAGAAATGTTGATATCAAGAGCATCAAGGTTAAATACAGGTCATACACAAGCTAAGTACAAAGATGGAGAACAACTGCACAGTCAGATCTCTCTTTAGGGCCACATAGAAATCCTGAACTTGGCACAAGTCAGTGATGAAACTCCTATCATCATCACTGATGCTTTCGATGTGTTTGTACAAGACCTAAGCTGATGTACCCACAGCACCCAACAGGGAATGCCCTACTGCTATTAGTAAATCCTGGCACAACTCCCTGCATAAGGGGGCACTTATCCAACTCAATTACCTGGGGTAACAGAACAGGATAACTCCAAAACCAAAAGCACTCCAAGCATACCACCTGCACTGACAGCACAAAACACAGCTAGCATTAGGCATAAGACATGCTTAATACATTCACCTTTGGAATGTATTCAACCATCTGTAAAGAACAGAGAAAGCCTCAGCTGCAACCAGGCAAAGGAAGACTTGATGCATGCTGTGTTTCAAAGTGAGCAACACACCACTGCAGCTGGTGCTTCTGGGGCAAGGTTTAACGAATTCATAACATGAGAGGAAAGCTGGCTAGTTGTGTTAGACTCTATCCCCACTCTACAACCCTCTTAATCCATTGGTTGTCTGCTTTTAATGAAGAAAAACCTGTTCGGTTTCTGCCAGCATCCCATGAGGGTAGCTGTTGCTGTATCCAGGTCCTCCCAGGGCAGATGCAGGGCAGGGAAGGAAGTAAGGTGAGAAGAATGTCAAATCCTCAGTACGGGGATTGCTGCAAGGAGTTTTGTGGGCAAGAAATTAGACTCAACCCAAACCTTAACCTGCTTTCACAGCATGCCCTGTACTGCAATCTAAACAAAAGGGGTCAAAATCTTTTCATGTTCCTGATCCTGAAGGAACCGTTTATGAGGTCAAGGCAAATAAGAACAGCTTTGATTCTTTGCTCCCATGACATTAAAATCAGAATGGGAACACCTAACAGCTTCACCCATCTCACCGATTGTTGACCCATCCTCAAAAGGAGATAGCCAGTTGGTAGGAAAACAGTGGGAGAAATTATTTGCTTTAATGAAAGAGAAAAAAAATATCATGGTGAAAATATCAGAAAAAGACTAGAAGAGAAACTGAAAAGCAAAAAAACCCAAAAAAATAAAAAAGGCAGAGAGCAAAGATGTGGACAACATCCTTTTGTTCAAAAAGACTATGCAGATGCTTCAAGCACAACATAGACAGTTTCTAGATGAATTAAGGGTTAAATTTTAAAGGCTGTCAGATATATACACTTTGACATATAAAACCAAACTTTGGCAAAAGGTTCAGTTTAATATTGACGAGTCACAACTGTTACTACAGTGTATGAAAGCTTTAGAAGACTTGTGTCCTCCCCAGAGAGAAAATTTTCAGATAAAACATTGACTGGCAGCAACCCTGTGTTCTCAAACAAACCCCAAAGCCACCACATCTTACCATCAAAACCACTTCACTGTCACTGAACATGTTTGTATGAATCAGAGCGCAACGAAGAATTCCTTGCTCACAGAAGGACTTCCACCCTTTGAATGAAAAACGAAGTACAAGACAGTACCATTGAATCCCAAGAACAGTATGCAAGCTTGACTTTGTCATGCTCTTCAGAAGTGGGATAGGAGATATGTTGAGACTTAAATAGTAGTTATTCAGATCCCAAGAGCTTCTCTATAAAATATTATTAAAAACCTCAAACTCAAACTATTAGAGAGGAAATGACCCATCACCCAGCAGCCCTGAGAAGCAGTATGCACCACCACTGCCTAGCAAGAAAAGGCACATGGCTCCTTTAGCTACAAGAAAAAAAATAAATCAATTTTTAATCTAAGTCGGTTTTTTTCTTCTAAGCCCCTCTTAAGCATATTATATCAAATATATCCATTAAATCTCAACTGTCTCCAAATATTTTCAGAGAAAAAGGATATCCACAGACAACCGTAGCATATTTATACAGTAATGAAAAAATACACATGACTAGTTTTTTTTCTGTAATGGTAGAAATTAAGTATAAAAGAATCTTGTGGGGTCCACTCATACTCACTTTCAAGCTTAGGAAACTTTTGTGAAGAGAAGGTCAAAAACTTATGCTTTATTAAACTCTGCAAAACCATTCAGCTACTGTTGCTTACCTGCAAATCCTATGTCACAGCTCCAAAAGTTGAGAGATTATGAGATTAAATTTAAGGATTCAAATGCATAAAAACAATCACTCAGAAAACTAATCAACAGAGACATAGGCTAAACAAAAAGAAACATAGAGTTCTCTTTTTATGGATTAACAAAGGAACCAATGGATGTCCTTTCTGGCATGCCTGCCTGCCTCCCAGAGCTGAAGGATGGAGAGAACCCTGCCACCAAGGCAGGCAGGAAAAGGCAAGATCCCAGGAGTCTAGTCACTCACTTTCACAAGCTGTTAAGTGCCACTCAGAAGTGAAACGACAGACCCACAGAACTTTTTGTTCAGTGCTGCATCCTTGTTTCTTCTTGCAATAGTACAGCAAGGTTACAGATCTGATAAACAGCACCATGGGACTAGACCTACACATAATCATTATCTATGATACAATAGGGAGATAAACGTAAGTCCTCCCTAAAGGAACAGAAATGTGTGAATACAATGATGGTTCTCAGTTTAAATTTACATCCAAGTATCACTGACTGTGACAAGAAAGAATGAGTTTTACAAGTTTCTGTATCATATACTAAAACCAGAGCCACAGTATCCCATAAGTCTTAAGCATGAATTTAACTGCAGTATTCCAAGCCTGATTTATTTACATGCATTCTAGATCAGATTATGCATGTTTCAAATTCCTTGAACTGAACAGAATTCTAAACATCATTAGTTATACTACTACTGTCTTTCTTTTTTTTTTGGTCAAGAAAATCCCCAAATCTCTTGAACAGGAAAAGCATGCACTGTAAAGCAAAATAATCAATTGAATAAAAAATTTAGATTTTTTTTTTTTAAATGATGGAAAAGGTATCTAAAGCAAGTGCTGTGAGTACACCAGTTTGAAATTAGGTGATGTACCCATCTGAAAAGGTTGTTACCAGAAATCTTAAAAAGCAACAATATAATGTAATGTATTAATTTTGTCAATAAATGAGGCTACTGGTAAAAGACAGCTAAAAAAACCCAACTTTAAGGCTAGGTTACTAGGACTGAAATGAGTTATAGAATAATTTGGGTTGGAGGGAGCCTTTAACTGTCTTCTAGTCCAATCCCCCTGCAATGATCAGGGACATCTTTAACCAGATTAGGTTGCTCAGAGCCCCTTAGAACCTGACCTTGAACATTTCCAGGTTTGTGGAATCTATCACTTCTGTGGGCTATGTGTTCCAGCATCTCACCACCCTCATAGTAAAACCTTTATTATATCTAATCTTTCAGTCTGAAGCCATTCCCCCTAATCCTACCACTACATGCCCATGTAAAAAACTCCCTCTCCAGTTTCCTGTAAGCCCCCTGTAGGTACTGGAAGGCTGCTATAAGGTTTCCCTGAAGCCTTCTCTTCTCCAGGCTGAATAACCTCAGATTGCTCAACCCTAAAATATTAGGTTTTTTTTCATGCAGGTGTCTCACAGTTGGTGCTCCAATTGTTTATATATTTGTAATAGTTTGTATCTTAACTTTTCAAGGGTACATTTTTAAAAAACATAAACTGCACTATTTACTTATTTACTTATGATTTCAGCAGCACAGAATACAGCTGAAATTCATCAGCAGTATATGGAGATAAAGGAGAACCAATGAGATAACTGATGAATTAATATTAACTACAGTCTTAAAAATATCTCAATTCTATAGACATAAAAAAAATCTAGGAGCAGCTAGAAACAGTGATAGGACACTGAATTGAAGAGGACACAAAGCTAGTCTAAATGATCATTTATAAATCCCTGTTACAGTGACTAGTTTTATTTAAGACATAAATCTTACCTTCATTACTGTTTCAATACACCTGTCTTTAGCAGAAAATAAGTAGTTTTGGCAACAATATTCTATATATTTTAGCATTTGCCACTCACATTTGCAAATCAGAAACTCCAGTGAGATCTACAGCTTTACTGTGATATAAAAATCAGGCGAGATTTTGATAACACATCTAGTATAAACAATCCCATATAAATTAGTAATAGTTATTGTTTCTACATTTACAATGATTCCTCATTCAAGACATATGTTTCCTTTTGGGTTAAACTTTATGTTGATAAACGTCTGAAACTCCCATCTCGCATCTGGTAGACAAAATATAAGAACAAGCTCTTCAGTTATATGGGTTTGCATCTCATCAGTGAGGGACACCAAGGCATTGAAATACAGCACTTGGTAGTTCACTTACGTCTCACATTAAATAATGAGCTATAGTTTCACACAATATGGAACCATCTATTTTATAGTATTATCTATTACATTTTCAATATGAGTTGCCCCGACAAGGTATCCTTAAAATAACAGCTGGAGATTCTAGATCTAACTCATATTACTTATTATGATATGCATTTCTGGATTGAGAAAAAAACAAAGGCAAAAAGGAGACTTTCTTCAACCACTATTTTCTACTTGGTCGGCAGAAAGCAGGGTAGCCTTTATCTTAGGCAGTTTTGACCCTTTATTCCTCTTTGTCCATCACCAGAGCTGCAGCAGCTGATAGGGCCAGTTTTCCCAAAGCTCTAGGGCTTCTTTGATGTATCCCGCCATGGATAAATCTAGCATGTACCAGAACAGTGTAGTTTCTTCCCATCTGCAAAAATTTCTATGAAACCAGCCTCTCCTTGTATAACCCAGCACCAAAGATACATGCTGCTGTCTCATAGGTGCTGGTTGCTGCAGGGCCCTTCAGAGCTCTCCGAATCCACCCTCCAGCCATCTCTAATCTGTGTGACAGAAACAGTCTGGCACTAAGAAAGATGAGCCACTAAGCACAAAATCACTTTGCACAAAACACCTCTCTCTAATCTGTTCTGAGCACTTGATCTGGTCCACATCCATTTCTGCTCATCCTTCCATATTTTTCCAGTGCCCTATCAGCTTGTGGCATTTGAAGTGTATGTATGCTTCTTACATAGATGCAAAGTCTGTAACTTGATGTGCACTTATTCTGAATAATCAATATAAATTCAGTCACCTAAGAAATGTTCCTGAATATATCCCTCTAATTATGCATCAGACTGCAATTCCATGCTACTCTGACACAACACTGACAGTATAATCCTCTCCATGACAGCACATGGTATAATCACAGATCCTGAAAATACTTAGTGCAGGCAATAGCTAAGCAGATGCTTAAAAGCATACTACACATCACAAGCATGTAAGGGATCCAGAAACAAAAGACTATACATTCCACAAGTGTGGAACTGCATATTACCAAAAGATTAAATATTTCATACAATCAGTCACTACAACAATGTCTGGAATCATTCATCTGCCTTTCCTAACAATGGTAAATATTTCTTCACTGTTCAGGAAAAGTAGCACTGTATGAATAATTGATTTTTAAATAATTGGTATGATGTCCAAGTTCATGTAATTAGATTTCCCTTTGTCAGGCATATCATGAGTAAATGATTACTAAAAGGGAATCAGACAAGACAACATCATCAAAACTTAACTGGCATTATAACCTCATAAAAATCAGTGAGCTACAAAATTCTCCATCACTAGGCCAGAGAGACATACTGCTTATAAATCCCCTCTTCCCTCATCCAGTCCTGGATGTAGATATTGTTGTAGATATTGTTGCCTGTTAAAATGTATGTAAAAATTATGCGAAACAAAGGTAAATAGAAATTTTGTTATCTAAATTCTATCCCAGATGGACTCAGTGGTAAGACTCCCATGGACTTCAAAGGCAGCAGGATTTAGCAGAGGTTAAGCATTCCAAATGGCATTCAAACAACATGGTTGTTCGCTGTAGTTCAAAGACATGAGACATAGCTTGTGCCTCACTTCTGCTAAAATCTTACCCTGACTTATATAACAGTGGAAAGACCATTATTTCTAAAAGTGAGGGAGAAGGCACTAAGAGCCTCATCCATCTGCTCCAAAACTGTGGTGAAAGTCAGCTTACCAATATAAAGAAACAAAAGAGTGAAAGGTGGCTGTAGTGGTCAGAGGATGTTTATGCTTGGCAGCAATACATGTGTCTGCAGCAGGTGCTGGGAAGCAGAGATGAGTTCTCTCCATTCCAAGTTTCAGTTCACTCCAGTCAGGAATTTTTACTGAGTATTTCACCCACACTGTAGAAAGAGATGTGCTGATGCTCACACCAAATTGATGCTTGGTCTTAGCTTATCATTAAAAGAATTGTTTTTCTTTTCTGAATTTAGAACAGTTGCCCTATTCTACTAAAATCAACTATGAAGATCTACATATTATTAATGATAATTTGATGAACAAGCAATACATATTAAGCTATATTTATTCAAAATTGAAATCTTGGGATATCACCCATCCTGTAGAAAGCAATTTCATGGCATTCCTAGAAAAGCCACAAATTTCAATCTGAAAACAGGAAAACCTCTACCAAAGAGGAAGGGTTTTGTAGGCTTAAGAGTGGGTTAAAAACACTCAAGGAAAAAATATGGTACTAAAGGATCCAGTGAAAATTGGGTAAATAAGTTTACATCAGACTGAGCCAACTTACTACATACCATGGATAGAGTATTCAGGTGCTGGATTACACAGGGTGCAGGCACAGAGTCATCTGTGCTGGCTCCAGGCAGAGCCAGCTTGGACTCAGTACCCAAATAACCAGGCTCATAAGGCAATTGTTCAGCTGGCTCAGGTGAGTTTTAGCTCACTGACATCTCATTTCCATTTTACTGTGTATTTTTATATTGTGACCTGCATATGCTTTATATTATCTGTATTTGCTTTCCACAGCCACACAGTGTAATTGTCCTTCTCTGCTCTCTCCGTTTCCACCACAGATAAACAGGAGTCGCTTGCATCAGTTGAGTGCCATTCGCAAAGCAGTGGGGAATGGGGTTAAAGAAAGTTCTGTAACATCTCCATGAAACAAGAATACTTAACTGAAATTGAGAACACCATTCAGTGAGTGTAAATATGAACTTCAAGCAGTTCTTTGCTCCAATACTCACATCAGCTTTGCTGTATCCTCTTTTATGAGTCTATTCTCATGTTCCCAATGCATGGAAGCCAGTGCAAAGATACTTCAGGCTTACAAGGAGTAGCCCAAATGGCTTCAGTTACCATTCAGCATCTTGCCAAAAAGAAAAAAACAAAACAAAACCAAAAGAGTCCTTTTTTTCTGGATGCCTCTGACTGAGAAGTGACTTGGATTTACAAGTCCCTGTGTTGTATTCTCTCTGTGCATGAACAGTTTGGAAGCAAAATGCTCTAAAACCAGGAAAATTATTAAAGGCTCTTTGGCAAACTGACAAATTCTGTGCAACTAGCCCTGACAGCAAAACATTTCACCAGTAATTTCACAATTAAACTCTGAAATTGAGGACTAAGGCAAGTTTTCATTTACAAAGGTACTTTTAGGAATTTTCCTTTTAACAGTACATTCCAAAATGTAAAATAAAGATGAGTATTTACAGGTTTATCATACAATAATTTTTTCTGTCCTTGTAGGTAAACAACGTCCTAGACAAGCTATGTAACTAGGTCTTTTTTTTAGGATGGAATGAAACTATTATTACCCTAAAGTTCATGCCCTTGTGCTTAATGTAAGATGGATCTAAGTCACCTTTTGCAGCAGAAGCTGTCCCACACCTTATCTGTATCTGATCTGGAAAAAAACCCAAGGAATATGTTACAGCAGCTTGAGACCTGTGACCCTGGCTGAAGACTGCACACAGGTGAAAGACTGCAGTGAGAGAGCTCTCACATTTCCCACATATTTCACCACTGTCCCTGCAAAGGAAGTCAAATGTAAGGCTGTGTAGGTAACATCTCTTGGCTTGACCACTGAACAAAAGCAAACATGAACACACAAACATCACAACAGTTTTGTTTGTATTTAGAGCAAATGAAAAATTCCACTAAATCCAAAATTAAATATACAAGTTTGAGCACTTAAAAAGAAATAAAGGATGCACATAAATACAGAAGTGGAGCACTAATCATTCCCTTTTAACCAATATCCTACTGCACAGAGCATTTCCTTAGTCCTAGTAAATTAAACCAATTATATGCCAGGAGAAATCTCAGTGCTTGTATATCAGTTTTTCTAGGGTGGTGTAAAACTGAAGTCAGAGTTGCTAATTTTGCCATTATACATGCACTGGAGCAGATGTGTGAATAAAAATCTTCAGTCTCTCAGACAACATAAACGCTTGCTTGCTTGATAAGTACCTCTGTTTTGTGTGACAGAGCTGCAGAACTGGAAAGATAACCCCAGCTCAGAAAATCCCATCCTTGCAGTAACAGTCTGTTCATAGAAGTAAATGAAACTGGAAAATTTGCAAGAGCAGAAGCATTAGCAAGTGGCCATGAAAATGGATTATTTATATTTATATATTATTAATATAAATATTATAATTATATTTATATAATATTTTACATTTAAAGTATTTATATAATAAATATATTTATATATAAATAATATATTCTATGATTCTATATGGACACTGGGATTTCTGCAGAGGAACTAAAGAAGCAACTGTCCTGGTTTTGGTCAGCACAGGGGTAATTTTTGCAATAGCCAGGAGGGGGCACGGCTAGGACATGGAGGTTATTCACATCATTGCTGGGGGAGGGAGGGAAGGATTTTCTTCCAGGGACAAGGAATCCTTTCTGGGTCAGGGTAGTGGTGGGGGGATTGGTGGGGGTGGTGTGTGTGTTTCATGTGTTTCATTTGAGTTGTTCACTTCTTTCTTGTGAAAAGCATTTTAATACTGTTGCTGTTACTGTTTTCTTATCTCATTGCTGCTTCCAGCAAGTTGTTCGTATCTCAATTCATGATCCTCACCTTTTCTGCTTCAATTCTCCTCCATCCTGCTGCAGTGGGAGGGGAAGGGGAATGGGAGGAGCAAGTGAGTAGCAGCATGGTTAGGAGAGTCTCAGTGGGAACACTAGGTGTTTTCTTTGTGGTGACCCAAGTGGCAGGACTCAACGGAATGGTCTGAAGTTGTGTCAGGGGAGGTTTAGGTTGGATATCAGGAAATGGTTCTTAACCCAGAGGAAGAGGGTGGCTGGGCACTGGAACACGATCACCAAGAGAGTGGTCACAGCACTAAGCCTGACAGAGTCCAAGAAGCATTTGGCTGATACTCTAAGGCACGTGGTGTGACTCTTGGGGACGTCCTGTGCAGGGCTAAGAGCTGGACTCGATCCTTGTGAGTCCCTTCCAACTCAGCATATCCTGTAAATTCTGCTAGACCTCAACATGACTTAGAGGCAAAACTGAGCAAACTGATTTCCATCTGTCAGTGGTCAGGCCACAGAAGGGAGTCGAGGTTAGTCTTTATGGTTTTACAGAGATACAGCATTATTTCTATGTTCACTTCCTCTTCTGTCCTCAGCAAAGGACTATTAGATATGTGAACTTCCACCACTCAACTCATCCTCCTTAACTCTCTACTTGGAAAAAAACTCAGTCCCGGACCACAGTTACACTTGCAGTACAACAAAGGAAGCCATATTCTCCTATCTAATCCCTAATCTACAACTATTCAAATGTCAGATCACCATTCAATAAGAACCAGATTTTGCATAGTTGAAACTGAACCCACTTATGCCCTTCAGTTCTTTCAAACTGCCCTGAGGAATTGGAGGTTGATTAGTATGACCAATACCAAGAGGAAAGCAAGCTATAAAATTCATCTTTATATAAAGGCTGTAAATCTTCTATATATCACAGGTACATACAAGCATTAAGCAGCAATGGCATTACAAGGTACATAAGTGTAAAACCAGTCTACATTAACAGGTTAGTAACATTTAGCCTTGCTAGAGCATGCATTGTACTCTACGTGGGGGAAAAGTAGGAAATTGTGTCTTCATTGAATGATTTATCTCCTCTTCAGACACCCCTATTTGACCTCCTGTACTCAATTTGTTCCCTGAAGCGCTGTGGTAGTAAGTCCTCCTGCTGTGGGAATGAAATGGACATGGTCTAATAGCAAAGTCTCTGAATAGTGAAAAGTTTTCATGTATTTGAGGTGAGGCTGTGGCCCTGAGGCCGTCCTATCCATCATAGAATATCATGAAAGTAAAAAAATTAGATTTGGATTGATGAAGGAAACCATTCTAGACTTCACCTAATTTTTCATCCTCCTTCTTAGCATACGTGAGAAATTCTGGGACAGAGACTGTGCTAATAATGGCCAGCATAGATGTACAAATAACTTATGAAATGTAAAAAACTGAGGGGCGAAAAAAAAGAAATGAAAGGACCTAATGAGCTGCAAAAGGCCTTATACTGTCAGCAGTCAGATTCAGCATGGCATTGATCAGGAAAAATACATTCAGTTCTCTGCTCAGCAGCAGTCAGACATGTGGAAAAAAAATCCCAGAGGATCAGAGAAAAAGCAAAGTTAATCAAAGCTAATGATAACACTGCCTGACAGTGAATGGAAGCAATTCTATAACAACATTTACCCCTTTGGACTAAAATGAACAACCTGTGTCACTTGGCAATAATCACCTGCTTGTGATGTGCCGTGTACACCTGGCTTGAGCTGGGAGAAGTCAGTAAGCTTGATGGAAAAGAAGAGAACATCAATGGAAAATCTCAGCATCTCTTCCATTTCAATAATAATTTCAAGCTGAAAACTGATTATTTTTATACTGAAACTATTTTTTCTCAATTTCAGATTAGAAAAAATTCAATCTAAATGGCTACCATATTATTATGGATCTTAATTTGAAGCATTAGATTATTATTTTGAGTAATGCTTGTTAAACTTCCTTCCACAAAATGAGAACTTAACAACACTGGAGAGACACAGCCACCTCCCATCAGAACCAGTATTTTATAGAATCATGGAAAGCGTGTAAATAGGCTCATTTTCAGATTATCTTCAGCATATCAGTATAAAAAAGAGATATTCCTTATTCTGAACCACTTGCTTAACTTGGATCCACTTCCACAGAGTTGTCTGGCTGAAAGACATCTCCATAACAAGAGGCAGCCATCCTCAGTGGAGGCACACCCTGTGCCTGGAAACGTGACATGAAGCATCATGCCTGCCACTCAGGATATGTGAAAGCCATGTGGCACTTCAGGAACCCTTACAATACTTCTGACCTTGCCCATTCCAACAAAAGGCACAGCATCAGGTGCAGCATGAAAAGAGTTCATGCAGCTGCACAGTTTGAACAGGTTGTCCCCTTATTTATCCCTGTACAGGCTCACAACAGCAAAACACGTGCCCCTGCAGCCACAAAGACAAGCTATTGTAATTCTCTCTGTATTAAGTTTCCTCACAGGCTTTTCCTTCCTCGCACAGTTAGTGTGGCATGCACCAGCATACTGGCCACAGGGACAGAGCTGCAGAGATCACATTACAGCCACCCATCACAGTGTCCTGCACTCAAGCCAAAGAAAGCCTTCTGAAGCAAAGCATTGTACAGATTTGTTCACCACTGGTTGCAAAGGTATGCTTTCTTAAAATCCCCTCATCTTTGCAATTGAACTAGCAGAAAGGAATGCTAAGTAAGTTGTCCTCCAGGGAAGCAAGTACCTTCCATGTAAGAAGCTCTGCGTGCCTTGGCAGGTCACAGCTGCCCAACACACAAGTGCTGCATACTCAGTCAGCCCTCCAGTCTTCTGCCTTTCAAAGGGTTTAACTTGAACCACTGTGTCTCTGAAGATCTCCTGTACCATTTCCCTTCAGCCTCATGCCCAGCAGAACCTTTCTTTCAACGCTTACACATCCTCCACTATGCAAATAAGTATCAGATCATCCAAAGCATAATTACCATTACTTTTGCATTTGTTGTGATTGGTTAATTCAAGTGGGTCCAACGGTAATGCAATTAGCATCCAAGGCACACAGCAGAAAGTGCATTATCATTACAGAGAAATTAACAGGTAAGAATTGTCAATACAGCACCCCTTCACTTCTCTGAGGGACTCGGGTTGGAGTGCTTCACAGGTAAAAGTTGAATGCTGCTCTGAGGTCTCCTCTAAATGAAGTAAGTCGCTTTCCCTGGCCTCAGTTTGAAGACCATGCCAACAGCTAAGCCTTCTGGTAATTCTCTGCAGTACTTTCTAGCTTTGTTGAAACTAACAAGGAAATGAGTGCTACCTAGAGAGAGCAGTACTTTGAGGGAATTGTCACCAAAGACACTACATCTATTTGTAGCTGGCATATTTTACTTGAAACTACATTTTTCCTGGTTACCCAGACAGGTTTTCCCAGTGGAGAAGCACTTCAAAGCTGCTGAAAGGGACCACCAATGCCTTCAGTCCTTATTAGAGGCTTAAACTACATTTGGAAAGAAGTTTTCTGTACAACCCTCCTTCAAAGGTTCTTCACCCAGAAAGTAGTTGGGGATTTCTCCCAGAGAAGCGGTCATCGCACCAAGCGCCTGACAAAGTTCAAGAAGCATTTGGATGATAATCTCAGGCACATGGTGTGACTCCTGGGGATGGTTCTGTGCAGGGCGAAGGGTTGGACTCAATTATCCTTTTGGGTCCCTTCCAACTTAGCATATTCTGCGATACTCTCAGAAACAAATGCCTGAAAAAGGCATTATCATACCTTCTCTCTTCAGCTTTAACTCAACCACTCATAGGTTTCAGTGCTGTTCAAGTGTAAAACTTTAGGCTACTAAAGGAGATGTCCATCCTAGGCAGGTGCCCAAACAAAGTGCTTACATACTGTGGGAACAGATAAAGATCCCATAGTGAAAGTAGGAATGTGGCTGTGAAAAGCAACATGGGCTTCTCATTCCTTGGGAAAAGTCAAGCCCATTCCTGCGATTGCCTTCTGTCAAGAACCCAGGTATATTTGGTTGGAAATACAAAGGATGAAGAAATCCAGTGTGTACCTCAAGGAGAATTAACCTTGAGGGAAAACAACCCATAATTTGAGCTGAATGTTATGGAAAATACTACAATAGGAATTATTTGAAACACAAGTGAATGAACATCACTACAAACAGGGTTATGACCCAACACAAAATGGTCTTGGAAGTCAACAACCCAACATGCCTAGTCTCTTGTCTTGAGAGACCACCTTGACAGATGGAGCCCAAGTCATCGAATGTTCTTAAGAATATTTGAGAGAGCCTTATGGAACATGAAGATCATATCTGTACAGCTAAAGGAACAGACAGTTGTGGTTAATAAGGATATAAAAACTTGACTGTTAAGTGCAAATATATTTTTAGCATGGAGTGTAAGTGTTGGTGAGAGGAAACTTCAGGCATAAGAATTGAAATAAGGAAAAAAGGAATGGGATGGGAGGATCAAATGTTCCTCTTCTTGTTTGGCTTTTATACACAGCTCTTGCTTTCCCTATTAAACTGTCATTTTCCCTATCCATCTACTTGCCTTCCTTCTTTTTTGCAGGAGTGGAGAGTGAGCAAGTAACTGGCTTAGTGATTGTTGACCAGTATCAATCTGCCACACCTGTATCACTTTATGCTGCTCTTTTCCAATCGTATAACAGAAATCTTTAGAGACAATGGCAGGTATGAAACTTAAAAAGGTATATATATGCCTGCATGCACCTGCGTGCATGGACTAAAGCAACAACGCTAACTACTTTCTTGAGCAACACTTTGCACCAAACTTGCACTCAAAATCTGGAGCTGAAGAAGCAATTTGCAAGCAATGGCTCTGGACCTGCTCCATATCACTTACTGGTCCTTCTGCACAGGGCCCCACAGTGCTCCCAGGGTAGAGAAAATGAAGGCTTGGGATGCTTGTAGGGTATTAGGAGGGCTGTGCATTGCCATTGGTTAGGTTTGGTGATGCTGCATTGCCTGCCCTGACTGACAACCCTCATCACTTGTATCCCGGTGCCATCTCCATGCTTGGCCCTGCTGCAGCAGATGCTGCCCCACATCCCCATCTGTGCACACTTACAAATGCGCACCAGTGGGAATGATGCTAACCTTGTGCTTGCAGGTCTATAAAAGAGCAGGTAAGGTTAGGATGAAAAACCTTAGAGTCAAACATTACTGAATTTTCAATTTTGTTGAGAACAGTTTATATGGTTGTTTCCAAAACCAGTGATATTTACTTCAGTCCATGATTCTTGCTAGTCTTTCTGTTCAAATAACAAAAGCAAATTTGGTGTATTATGCCAAAATTCACATCTGTTACTGCTATGAATTCACTTATTATACAAAAAAATTCCAACTGATTGAATTATAATCAGAATTTGAAAACTAGCTTTAAATTTTCCTTGAACATAGTTAAAGAGTAAATAGAAATTCATCACCACAGGAGGAGATGCAAACAGATAAAGAATTCAGATCCACGTATTTTGCTAATCTACCATCTATTTGTTAGAGGATTATAGCATTATTCAATAGTCTATAAAAAGTCTTGATGGGGTAGTACAAACAAAACAGTCATATGTCTAATAATTAACATGCAGGATGTTTTCTGCATAAAATAAGCCACATCTCTATACTAGTGCAGCTTCTCTAATGAAAGTAGGTTTTATTATAGACTGCATATTTTAAAATATTTTTAGGTCAGGAAAAGAGCACATACATGCTTTAAAGAAAAAAATAACACAAATCAGTACCTTCATTAGGTGCATGCAGACCATATATCTTTCTAATTGTTAAAAAGTGTGACATAACTAACTCAGTTGTAAATTCTCCAATGCAGGCACACATTTTTTACGTTCATTGGAGGATACAGGACAAATTAGCAGCAATGTGTCAGTAATCAGTTTCAAAAAACAAATTCAATGATGATCTGGGGAAAAAAAATCTACTATTTTAATGCAATAGTTACAATGCCTGTGAAACACAATTCTTCAAAAATGGGGCAACTCTGGTAACACATTACACGATGGAACCCCTGTTCTCCTTCTCTTTCCCCAGTCACCAAATACTGAGGAGAAGCTTTGTTTAATTTCTTAGTTACTGCCAAGTTGTTTACTGACCTCTTAAATTTTATATTACAACATCCTGCTGTGGTAAAACTGAGCACATATGAAATAGCTGCCCTAAAAACTCCTCCCCACCCACCCCTCATCGTATAAGGAGTACAATTCGTCAGAAGACTACTAAATTCCATATTTTTAAGATGAGGAACAGCTGCAATGGGCTAGAAATAAATTATAATGAGGGACGGTATTCCACCTGAAGAGAAGTTATCTTCAAGTACATCAGCTTGCCAATTACGGTCACAGAAAACATTTAAGGCAGACATGCAAGAGCTTGAAACAAGGAGGAAGCAAGGAAATCTGATTCATTGCCAACTCTGCAGTTGATCTAACCTGCATGCTTAGGGTAACAACAGATAGGACTGGAGGGTCAGAAAAACCTGTTGCCATTTTTTCTTCTTGGAAGAAGAACACGCTGTAATGAAGATAGGAATGTCACCTTTTATCACTGATGACATCTGCCTACTTCTCATATATGCTGTCAAATGCTAGGAACATCCAAAATTCCCTTTGATTGAGCTCCTCCCTGCTGCCAAACTAAACGGATCCACAGTGCTGCATCACAGAGCAGAATCATCTAACCTGACAATCAGGAGTCACTACACTTAAATATTTGATGGTTATTACTATTACTATTTTATGTCAAAACACTTGGTGTGATCTGTGCTTTATGTATAGGAGGAAACATTTAACACACTTGGGAGTGGACTTGGGCTCAGGCTAATCAACTTCACCTTAGTCCCCGGGAAGTGATAGATCAACTTACTTTGGAAACCATTTCCAAATGGACATAACTCCTCAGACAAGTTGATAAAGTATGGATTAGATAAGTAGGAAGTAAGATAGGTGGCAAAGTGGCTGAGCTGCCAGTGCCAGAGGGTTACGATGAGTAGTACAAAGTCCAGCAGGAGGAAAGTTTCTAGTAGAATATCCCATAGGTTTACATTGAAGCATATACTGTTAACATCCTCATTAATAACCTGGACAATAAAAGTGAGCATATTCTCAGTAAGTCTATAGAGAATACAAAACTGAGAGGACTGAGTGATACACACTGAGTGATGATGATATCAGTCTGTGCTATCCAGCAGGAATATGCTGCCATTCAGCAGGACCTGGACAGAGAGAGAGGCATCTCATTAACTTCAACAAATGGGGGTATAAAGTCCTGTATCTGTGCAGGAGTGATCTCAAACACCAGTACCCATGCTGGGGAAAAAGTGTCTGGAAAACAGCTTTGCAGAGGACAATCTTGGGGTCGTGGTGAACCACAAGCTGATCGTGACCCAGCAGTGTACACTCATGGCAAAGAAGTCCAACGGCATCCTGTCCTACTTTAAGACCGTTGCGATCAGGTCTGGCAAACTGTTCTTGCAAACTTTGCTTGAGCAGGGGGGTTGGATCTGAAGAAGTTTCTTCCAAACTCAACCATTCTGTGAGGTTCTGTGTGACTGGAAATCTAATTAGTACCAGTGTGAGTTTGCTAATTTATTTTAAAGAATATCATAAGACAGACCTAGCAGTTTTATTCAAAGTTTAGGGCCAGACTGGGCAAATAAGATGACTCTAAGAACACCTTGCTAGCCACACTAAATGCATCAAAGCTGGAAGCAAGTCACAGGGGTTACCTACAATGAATGAACCAGTTCAGACCACACTGAGGCTAATTCATTGCTCAGTTCTGCAATAAGCAAGAGGGAATATTCAGTGTTTAGTCAGTGGAACAACAACACTGCAGGCGCAAAATCAAGACTGATATATCCCTTTCCAGAAATGTTTACAAATAATTTATTTCTAACAACAGTAAAATACTGTGGCATCAGCACTATTTTGTTTTTCATAATCTAGTGTTGATTTGTCTTATATTCTGCAAGTACCAAAGCTACAATTTGTCAAGAAGTTTGTATTTATACATTGCTATACTCCCTAAAATGATTCAACATTACTTTTCTGGAAATTGTGATGTTGTAGTGTTAATAAACTGATATTTTTCTCCCTTTTTAAGATGGAAAGAAATACTAGGTTCATCAGTGGGAATACTATTATGGGGCTGTAAACCTGGCCTCACCTACCTGGCACCACATACCAGCTAGAGTGGAGGTAAGAAGAGGAAGATAGATCACTACTATGACTTGTAATCCCACTGAGCAGTAACCCAGGCCTGAAGGTAGATCTCAGACTGTTACTCTAGGGCTAAGCCCTTTAAGAAGAATGGGGAAGGAAAGGGAGTGAGTAGAAGCCAGATTTTCACATTCTTGTTCTTTCACTTGATGGTTTACATCAAGTTTACTAGAGAAGTAATTGACTGCTATGGCTATAAAAGAGTCAAAAATGTATGCAGAACTCAGTCTGAAACCTATTCACCCTGCAGCCTAGGTCAAACACTGTATCTTAAAATTATTGTTAAGACCACCTAATTATTTAAGAAATGATGGTATGTCCAACTGACACAGAGCAGATGGCTCAGATCTCTGTAGGCACAGCAGTGTTGCACATCTGGCTAGAGCAGATACAGCTACTGCGAGGGAGAAGAGGGATGAGTCTATGTAATGGTATGACTCTACAAATTCATCCAATAAAGTAAGCTATGAATAAAATTACTTGCTTAGTGAACAACAGCAGCCCACTCCACACAACATCTGGCCTTAAACAATGCATTAGGAAAAGGCAAAAAGGTACTGTGGAATTATTCAATTTACTAATGGAACACTGACTTGAGAAATTCAATTCAGGATAACGTTTTATTTGGTTTCAGCAGTACTCACATTATTCCTTAAAAAATAGTAAGGCAACATGAATTTAAAGCTTCCTGAAATGGAGGTTATTAGTAAAATAAAATATCCCCTTCAGGAACCTTAACGAGTATCTTGTTTCTCAATTATAAGCACAGACATGAACAGAAGAGCAAAAAAATCTGGTAGATAACATTGAAGACAACTGTTTTGCTTTCCCAAAGGAATCAAAGAATTGTAATAAAACCACGTGTGGATCTGAAGGTGAGGAATGAATGAAAACAAAGTTGTACAAACTTCAATTTAAAAATATTAGCAGACACTTTCACATCTTCTAGGGACATTTTTAGTGGACTGTGTATTTTGGGAAGATGTTTAAATTAAATGAAAGAAGGATACGCATGTGCTTGAAGATAACAGCAGGACTAAGTTCCTCATCTACATTCTCATCTTACTGCCTTGAAAATCACATAATCTTTGTAGTAGAATTAATGGAAGAAAAAACCCTCACCACTAAAAAAGCCTCAAACTAGCATTAGAGCATTTTCTTTCTCCAAAATGTCATAGTCACATGCATTGCATTATTAAGAGTAATAGGCTAGAAATAATAAGCTGAATATTTATTATAGAGACAAGATGTGCTGTGTGCAAATGCAGAACAGATCTTACAGGGGAAATAGGTTTTAAACAGTGAAAGGTGGAACAAATTCTAAGCTTAAAACAAAGTCAATAATAATTCATACTACCACGTACAAAACATGATTGAAACAGCATCTGTATTCTAGATCTCATCCTGGGCAAGTATCAAAATTAGTATTGAACAGTGAAGATTGTATCAATTGAGTCCCATGATAAAACCAGAAAAAGAAAAAATTCTATTACACTCTTAGTTGTGCATACCTGAATCTAGAGTAACAGCTGACACTGATGTTATTTTGTACATTCAAGGCTTAACAGGGAGTACAATGGGAAAACAGAATGTGAGAGCGTTCCTATACCTTTGATAGATTTTGTAGTTAAAAGGTGCTTTATTACTAGGCTGCAAATGGACAGACAAGAACAGCTATTTTGCAGTCTTAGAAGATTTAATAGCTATGTGCTAACACTTGCTACATTTATCTCAGAAGTTGCCCAGGAAATATATTATAATAATGCCAGAAGGGAAGTGAGAAAAAGATGGCAATTGTTTTCTTGGTACTTCAAAATGGGAATGAAAATAGAAATGTGTGAAAACTCTATTGAGTCCCTGAGGTATACTATGTAGCACCTGTTAAAAAACAAAAGCAATGAAACCCAAAATACTCACCCCCTCATCCCCAAATGCAAACTGTTTACGTACTTTATGAGAATTTCTCTGTTAACTAAGATTGAAATGGAAGTCTTTGTTTCTCCTTATGTTTTCTTTCAGGATCTTTTGAGGAAACTGTGCTATATTTTAACATGTTTTCTCTGATGTCCCAAACTGCTCATTGAAAGGCAAAGACTATGGCAGGGTGGATGCAACTTACACTTCCAAAAAGTAATTTCTTCCTTCATTGAGGATTCTTATTTCCTTAGGAGAGGGAAACTGGCAGTGGCCAGTTTGATAGAGGCCCTAGATTGTCTCTTTGGACTAAATGAACCAAAAACCTACTCTTATACAAGGTCTGCCTTGCTTTAGGTTTTCTCACTAGCATTGAGCCAATCATTCACAACTATGACCCAAGCCATATTTGAATCACGTGTTGATATTTCAGAAACACAGGATGAACATTTTCAATAAGCCTTGCTACTAGTAATGAGGCTAAGTTACAACCAGTTTGGAAATTTCCACTTGTAACCAGTTTTGTTGATATACCACAGCATTTAGAGATCCTAATCACAGGTCTGAACTCCATCATATTTCATGCTGTACAAACATAAAACAAAGTCATCTTTTGTAGCTAAGAGAAATTTACATTTCCAATTTTAAGAGCAAAAGGTGGCTCTAGGTGCTACAACAGAGCAACAGAGCTATCAGTGCTTTTCTTCTTCCTAGCAAAGCAACCTGAATCTGTTTCTGTTTGACAAAGGTTGTCATTTAAGAAGCATTTCTAAAAAATCAAATTTTTAAATTAAGAATTGATATGGGGCCAGACCATACAATATAGAGGGACTTTTAATACAACAACATTTATGAACTAAAAATCTCATGTTCACTAGGGTCACCTGGTATTGATAGGAAAAGAATTTTCCATTAACAATGGCATGCTGTATTTAATGCCATGGAAGCTTCGTACTAGCTTTCCACTACCTGGTACATAGACTTCCTCAAGACACCACCCTTTCCTGTACACTGACAAAAAATGAGAACTATGGCTCCTGCAGTGATGGTCACAGAACTTCTAAAAGAACAGGAAAGAATTACAGCTTTTGTTTGTCAAGGTATGCCTTTGGCTGATGTAGCAAAGACAGAGGCAGGTTGTGAACCTCCAGAAAACACATTTTACCTGTACTAACAGCAACATATGCACCATTTAAGGATTTACATGGCTCAAAAATCCACATGTATACAGTATGCTGCATTGGAAGTGTATAATTAGTTTTTTATTGTCTCATTAGTTGCAGGATATTTTGGAACTAAACACGTACTCCAGCAACAGTCAGACTACTATATTCTGTGTCACATAGAACTGGACAAATTCTCCACAGAAAGTTACAGAACAGCTGCAAAGTGTTGTCTTGCATGGTAGTGAGGAACAGAAGAAGGCTGAAAAATATTTTGTTCATGCATCTAATATACATTTTGTTCAACTTTTTTAACAATTTCTTATATAACTAGGTTTTATCTTCACTCAGATATCAATTTTTTTCTTTTAATCAGGAAAAAACTGATTCCAACTCATTGTCCCAGTCTATTCAAAATATACCATATGGTTCAAATACAGCACAGGAAATATTTTAAGTCTGAAAAAGAAAAGAAAAATTGTTGTTCTTGGATACTACAATAGTATATATATGATTGAGAAAAAGGACTCCAGAGTAGTAGAAAATACACATCTAGAGAGATTGCAGTCTGAGGAATCAGTTAAAACAAAACAAATGAGACATGTACTAGTCTAACAGAGAAAAAGTTCACAAATTCTTTTGTAGTGCCCTGGCTAGATATAACTCCACTTTCACCACCTGGATCTCTGCTTCCTCTATATCCCTTCCAACCACAAAGCGCATCCCAGTCCAGTTATCAAGTAAAAAAAATAAGAAGTTAGAACCTTCTGCCTCAGATTCTTGTTTTCTAAATCCTTCCCGTTCTCCTACCATATTGGTCTCATATTAGCCATGTCAGAGGCTTTGCCTATGGCATTCACTGAGAGCACTCCTGTAACCCAGCACAGTTGAAAGAAACAGAGTGGGTACACACCCTAAAACGACCCCCTGTACCGAAATCTGACACCAGAACTCCTCCCATACTGGCTCTTTTATCAGCTACTGCAGATGCCATGCAGAGGGAGGAGAGGAAGGCACTGCAGCAGACACAAGGTACTGAATCATATGGATCAATCTTTCAGAATGAGTATGGTCTTTTGATTTACTGCTAAAAAGCTCAGTTTTAGGGGCTTTCTGTGTAACTCCCACACTCTTACAGAAGCACTTATCCAATATATTGAATTTAAATCTTTCTCTGAAAGTAAACACATTTCTACTGGTTTTTGGCTGGGGTGGAGTTAATTTTCTTTATAGTAGCTAGTATGGGGTTGAGTTTAGGATTGGTGCTGAAAATATAGGGATGTTTTTGTCACTGCTGAACAGTGCCTACACAGAGTCAAGGCCTTTAGTTCTCTCCCCCATCCCAGTGGGGGCTAGTGAGCAAGTGGCTGCATGGGGCTTTGTTGCCTGCTGGGGTTAAATCACGAGAGTCTAGCAAAAATTTTGCAGTTCAATTCCAACAAAATCTGCATTTAACATTTTCAAACATGTGATACCTTGATTACAACAGGAAAATATATATTTTCATGAGGAAGCACTATTTTTGTTTGGAAGATTTCATAGGTAGGTCCCATACTCCAGCCCATCTTGAAGAGATTAAATAAAACTTGAAAATAAACAGGAAGAATGTTCCACCCAAGGTTCTGGGTAGAAATTTTAGAATATTCTGTCAAACATACTGTTTTGTAAAAGTTGAAATACTTCAGTAATATGATAATATTTTGACCAGCATCTTTTATACTTAATTGACTGGATTCAAAACTGAAAAAAGACCTTTTCACATGAATTAATTTTGTACTGTCCAAAGGTATGTTTTGCTTTCAGCACAAAATTATATGTTTCAAAACCTCTAATAGTTCAATAAAGCTGAACTAGAATCATCCACATTGCTCCTCTGTAAAATGTCTGAAGAGACCTGACTGCAAGTAGGTTTCCTATTATAGATCCTTAAACTCATCACTTAAATACTTCAGTAGTCAAAACATTTTACACCTGAAATAGACGTGTTTGTTACTTATATCTTTCAGCGAGAAATTACTTCTTGTATTTTGTAAAGGATTGTGTGGATTGGCCTCCTTCCTCTTTCCTAGATGTGTTAGTTTTTACATTGTTCTGTTGTTCCAAGTGTTGCATAAGGAGTATTAGTACCTTTGCAGCAATTGAAGAAGTGAGTCCATAAGACAGAAGTAGAGCATGTTGTTTGTCAGAAACTGCTAGAGGACCAAAGAAAGAAGCTCACATGATCAGACTTGGGATGTCTTAAGCAACAGATGTACGTAACAGATGTATCAGTCTGTGTGTCCAACCTGTATTTTTACATATGTGTATATAGACACATGATTTTGAAGTAACACATACATAACCTGCAGGAATACGTAAAATTTTCAAAATGCTAAAAGTTTGAAATTAGGCAGTACTGTAGTACCTACATGAGTATATCCTAAGGCATGCATTTCAGCTTTGAGAGTATCCAATTCCCTTTTTCAGATATCCACTGTCTGGATTTTACTTTTTTTTTTTCCCCTTCAGATGATTTTACATAGATTGGTAGAATTTGTGCTAATTCCAATACAGCAAGAAGCTCAAAATGCTAGTTGCATTTTTTCACAAGGGTGAGGAGAAAGTCCCTTTTGTCATGCCACAGAAGAATGGGTATGACAAAGAAACCTGATAAGGCTTGGCCAGTATGTTTCAAACACATTGTTCAAGGTCTAGAAAAGGCTGCAAGGTCAACCTCTTATCAAAGATAAATCCCAAAGGTGGTCTTCTAAAGGTATATCATGGTCCTTAGACTGCAACACAGATGACACTGGAGAAAAGATGGATAACACCGGCATTATGATTCTGTGAAACTCCAACTCTTATGATACTCATAATTACAACAGATATTATTTCCAAGGTAAAAGAATAGCACTGTGGAATTCCACAAGGCTAGGTTATAAGTGAAACAGTTCTCTCTGGCAGTTGCTAAACAGTTGCTCTCCAGCAACTCATAAAACTTTGATGCAGGTACAGCCAAATGAGACAAAGTGAGCTCTCATCACTTGCATCTGGCTTATAAGTCTTCAAATAAATTGGCAATAGAATGATCATGAAAAGTGTAGCATGAAGTGATAGTGAAGTGTGATATGAACGATAGTGAAAAGACTGATATGAATTGGGAACAGCATCATCAGACTACATGGGTGCTGCTGCTAATTAGGAAGACAATCCTACGCAAGGTCTACAGATTGAGCAGAAATATAGTATTATATGAACAACACTACCCTAAAAATTATTCCTCAGTTCTACAACCATAGGAGCAACTGTAAGGATAAAGAAGTAGAGAAATTCTGGAGTGACATGAAAAGGCTTCGGCAGCTGCTTCTCAGTGGGAACACAGACTCTGGGTGGCATCAGCTCTGAACCCACAAAAGCACAATCATTCAGCAAAGCTCATGCGTGCCAGGTCAAACAGCAGAATGACTTGCGAGTAAGGATGACTCAGTAATAAAATTGGTTTTTTCCATTCCTAAGCCATCAAGGTGATGCTTAGACATCTTATAGGCAGATGTAAATTAAATGAATGTTATTATTATTTCCGAAAGTGCAATTCTGCCATGAAAATAAACATATCAATATTTCAAAACCTATAAAGTGGCAAGACACAAAAGCTGTAAACTTCATTTTCTACCTTGACAGACAAATCTATCAGTGGGACTTCCAGTTACTTTAGATGGTGTGAGCAAGACAAAACACCTAATCCTAAACTCCCTCAACATCCTCCATGGAATTTCATTTTTTTCACATTTCATAGCAGTAACAACATTGCCATTCATTTTGAGTGCACCTACCACAGAACTAAATTATCTACCCCTCCCTAGTCCATATAGACCATCAGTTCATCCAAAGGCTGAGGACTGTCTCAGTTGCATTTCCTCCTCTTATCCACCTCTCCTCTTTGTGTCAGAGCAGCTCTGAACAAATGCTGTCTGCAAAAGGAGGAACGTTTCCCCTTTACCCAGGCTAGTGGAAAGTGTTTCCCAGCTGAACTGCTCTCCAGCCTTGAAGGACTAATATTTCTTGAATTAAGTCATTCCTCTGGGTGAGGATTTCCACTTTGGGCAGGTGAAGAGTGGCAGGCTAGATAAATTTTTAAGTACAAGTAGACCCAGTAGCTCTTATCATCCCACTGACCACCTGTAAGTGTGCTGGAGAAGCCACTTTTTGATAGCCTTGTACTAGCTCTGAGTGTGTTTCCTGATATACTACTTACAAGACTTGCAGACATTTCCAAACGGGCTGTTACAAATAATTCTGAATAACTGTCATTCAGCAAGACTTTATGGACATTGTTGCCTCCTTTGGAAAAAGGTTGACTGAGAACATTAAATTGATACAAATCCAAGCCTATCCTTGGCTTCAGTGTGAGATTCAAACCTGGACTTCAAGCATTTTGAACATATTTATACTTCCTTCAAGCACTGACCAACCTAGAAAATTCTTGATGTGCTCTAGGTCCTCATTAACATTACTTGAATATTATCTAGTAGGCTAGATAGCAAAAAGCATTTTTTTTTACTAAAAAATATTAAAAAGAAGGTTTTACACCAGGGTCTTCCATCTGCCTTCCTATTCTATGGCAACAGCCAAGTCCCTCTGTCCTGTCTAAAATCTAACATCTTTAAGTTGTTAGATGTCGGACAAATTACCGCCAAACTTTGTCTGAGAGACTCCTGCTTTGCCAGTATTCAAGTCTTGGAGGCAGTTGCAAGATTCAGAGAAGAATCAAGTCCTCCATATTTACTACCTCAGAAACATATAGAAAATAAGACAATTTTGTACAAGCAGGTCTGTAGCTGGTCTTAATTTTTCTCTTTGTCATTTGACATCATACATTAAGAACTGATAAGCAGGAACATTGCATGTTCTCATTATGTACAGAAGCACATGCACTCATAGAAAGTAATAGGAATTACCACTGTAAACCAGGAGCTAATCTGTCAGTCAAAACAAAAAATTATCATCAATGCAAGTCACCTTAGGTTTCAATAGTTCTCAGAAATTTAGCATGTAATTCCTTTCATCCAAAACTGGATGCCTAAAATAGGTCAGATTAATCTCAGCCTAGCTCTATCTGTTTCTCTCTAGTGACTATACAGACAGCCCAAGATGGCTAGTTCTGATACAGGTATACAGAGAAAAGGGAGATTCATCTTATTCAAGAAGTCTACAAGCTACCAATAAGCCCTCTCTCCATAGGAGAGCCAAGATTTATCAATAAATGTTTTTTACGTTAGGAAGCATTGATTCTGTAGAAACTGGTGGAAAAGTAATTTGAAATGCAGAGTGATTATAGCTTTACACATCCTAAAACAAGAACAATTTAAAAAATGGATAAAGTAGACAGAACACCTAATTGAAATGGCCAAACAGCAAAACCTACCTTCCCCACCTCACTTATCTGAAAAGGCCTTAGTTTGTCAACTCTCACAAAAATAAAACCTGAGGAATTCTCACATGCAACAAAGAAGTGAAACAATTTAATCTAAAGGACAAAACCAGCAGTTAAAAACAACAACAACAAAAACAAACAAACAAACATACCAAAACCCAAAAAGAAACCCTCTAGCTTTGAACTTGCCTTAGTGAAAAAATTAGTTTTCAATTTTCAAAGGAGCTCAACTGGGGAACAGCCAGCCTTTAAC
Source organism: Empidonax traillii (assembly GCF_003031625.1). Classification (NCBI taxonomy): domain Eukaryota; kingdom Metazoa; phylum Chordata; class Aves; order Passeriformes; family Tyrannidae; genus Empidonax; species Empidonax traillii. The sequence goes on from NW_020955496.1 coordinate 577,275, forward strand.
AGGGCAAAGAGCCAAACTGAAGATAGACTAACAACCTTTTCAGAGATTCATATACTACAGCAGTTGTGATGGAAAGAGGAAAAAGAGGATTACTCAGCAGGTCCCTTCCAATCCTCTGCTCCTGATTTGAGTTTCTACTACATAGCAGAGGCCAAGATGATCAAAGAGCAAAACAGCACCAGTGTTCAGGTAACTGAAGATACAACTTCAAAACTCTCCTCTTCTTTCTCCATCTCACCAGCATCTAAACTCCCTCTTGCCTTCATCTGACCCTAAGCCTCCAGTACCACATAGAATAAGCTGGCCTACTGTTTTCTTCAGTTAAATCACCTCTATCTTGATAGTGAAAAATTAAAAAGACAGCTTCCAATCCCTCTTCCTTCATTAACGCAGAGAGAATAAAATACTCTACAGCTGCACAACAGAAAATAACTTCAATTCACCCCAGCAGCACCTTTATTCATGTATTATATGATACCGCATTTCAAAGCTGAAGGATAACCCAGATAAACAACACCAGTAAAACACTTCCTTTAGGAAACTATATATTATTATACATACTTTTGGTAACTAACCATTAGATATAATGTAGAAGACACACCCTATTTTCATTTGCAGTGCAGGTTTATCTCACCAGAAGAGTTTCCTTGTCTTACTCCGGCAGAGCTCCACAGCATAAATGAACCCTAGTGCTGGCTGGTAGGCACCAGATAAGAAGTGACTGTAATGAGAAGAGACATTTAACCTGGGCCATATAGGAAGGTTCTTGTTCTCTTTGGGTGGATAATTGAATATCAGAATAAAGAAAGCAAAACAGAAGCACCTGTGAAGGTGGCACTGGCAGTCAGAAAAATGAATCCACAAAGAAAGTTTCTAGGTAAGACTGGATACTTTATGAGAGTGTTTGTTACCTAAGTAAAATATAAATATAAACCAGCTGCAATCCCTGCACTGAGGTGTGGACCACTATAATAGTGGAAATACTTACAAAATTGTTTTAGACAGGAAAAAAATGACTGAACATTCCTTTAGCAACATTTTTTTTGGAAAAAACCACACAAAACTCAAACCAACTACCCTATCTGAAGAGTGAATAGCACCCAGAAGCATGCCTAATTTCCAGAACCAAGGTTGTAAACTCAGAAGAGGGATGCCATGCCACTCTCCTTCCTGTTGGTACTCCCAGCTGCGCTGCTTTACACTACATTCAAGAGAGAAGAGGCAGGGACCTGAGGCTGCAGAAACCCACACATTAGGGAGATGCATGTGCAAGGGTTGCTGGTAACAGCTGGCAGAAGATGTCCTGTGTGGCAAAGTGCAGTAAGTAGCTCAGTACTGTCTGGCAGGGAAGAAGGGAGTATGATGGGACCAGGGAAATGTGGGTGGCTGCTGTTGGGGGCAGGGGAGTTTTGTGTGGTGTGTGGTGTTAAGGTGGTGGTTACTCTAAGGAGATGTGTTTATGAAGTGCAGCTAAAGATGATTAGAAGTCCTATTTAGGCTTCATTAAAGGAAAGTTTCTTCAGGCAATTACTGATGGAAAAAAGTCATTATCATGGGAGTAGGAAGTGACTCAGGACAGCAATCATATCCTCTAACTGTTTTTGGTGAACCCAGATTGATTTTGGTGACCAAAGTCACATTATTTTTAGTTAAACTTTATGCCAGAAAAACCACAACCATTTAATCCTTGTTGTAACTTTGACTTAGTGTCCCTGTGAGAAGACAGTGGAGGACAATTTGTGTGCATTGTAACTGCAGGGGGAGTGTATTTGGATAACTAACCTTTCACCTGACTAAGCACTAAGAGACTCGAGGTGGCAAATCACTGAACTTAGGCAACTTACTGAAAAAGAAAAGAAAAATAGGAGACAAAGCTGAGTGGCTTTATATGATTCACCGACAGATTAAAACTAGCCTAGAACTCAAAGAAGACTGTACTGACATCAAGGGAACCTCATTATGAAGAAAGAACATGGTGTTATAAATAGGAAAGGATGAGTAAAACATGCCCTCGAAAATGCTGCTGACCCTGGTGAGAAGGTACGTAGTGACTACGTAGGTTATTTCTGAACAAATGATTTTTTTCTGAAATGCTAAAAAGAATCATTGCTGCTCTTAGCCAAGCTCTTCCCTGCTACTTGCAATACAGCTGTTATTAGCCATTTCCCCTGGCCTCTCCAGTTTCCACAGTAATTTGAAACCCTGATAAGATTTTTCTTTTTTTTTTTCTCTAGACAAAATCAGAAGCATTTGCTTTCTGACAGCACGACACAGGCTACAGACAGCCTGACGCCAAAGCTTTTTGCAGATCAATATATTTAATGCATTTGAAGTCACTAAAATCTCCCAGGTTATTCCAGGCTTGCTTGAGGAAAAAGCAAAGGGCTAGTGAACTGTGTAGATATGGATTTAATATTAAATTTTTTACTTAATTAACAGAAATCCATTTAAGTTACTTTGGCTTCCAATTTAGAGTATTTTTCTCAAAAACTTTTTGGTAAGCATGGAGAAAAATTTAATGTGGTAAGTGGAGTCAGCTACACTGAAACACAGGTTGGTGGGAGATTTGTTTATTTGTATAAAGACAAAACAGTGAATAAATCCCAAAGTTGCAATAACAAAGATATTATCCATCCCACTACACCTATTCTCTTTCTCCCCATCTCCCAAATGTATTTTTTTCACTTGAATATTGCTTTAGTCACTCTGCCCTTTTCCACAGCCTTTCCTCATTTACTTAAGATACTTCTCATTTTCCTTAACCTTCAATCTTTATTGCTCCAAAGCATCTTTTCTGCCCATAGATAAAGTTTTAGTGACTTAAATACAATGACTAGAGGAAATCACACAAATGAAGAAATCAGTCATTCTCCTATCAAACCACCAGAATTGTTTTTCTTCCATTCAACCTCAGAAATTCCCCAGAGATTCCCATTTACCCTACCTACTTCCCACCTCCCACTCCACAAAAATGAGTAACAAGAAAAAAGGAATAAGCCCCACTAAAAAGGCTGCCATACTTTTTAGTCTCAGTTCTCTCTCAGACCCATCAAAAACATTTTCATATATGTAAAACATGATTACAGCCTATCCTGTAAAACTTTATAATACCACAGAGCACTTTGCTGTCAATCTTTAAGGGATACTACATATGGTACACCAAGTTCACGATATGTCATGCAAAGTAGAAACATTTTTGTTGCTTATAACTGGAAGTGCAGCTTAATAAACTTCAGTTCTGTGTACAATATTGGGCTGCCAAAATCAGTGAATAATATAACATTTTCCACCTTAACATAATATTAACTATTATGCCCAAACACACACTGCTTTAAATGCAAATATTAATCATGTCATTCTAATATTTCAAAAAGAATGAATGCAATTATTTCATCAAAGTAGATGCAGTGGTAGGTAGGCAAGAAGAGTAAACTGTTACTAGTTTGTGGGAAGTAAATTTAGTCTTTCAAGTCAGTATGGAATAGGTGGTTAGAAAAAATAATGTTGCCTTTCTTTTACATCAAAAGGTGTGTGATGAAGTTCCAGAACACTTGTGCTTCTTTCCTGAATACTAACAGTCCAGATTAACCCAATAATATTTGCAATAATTTTTACAGGGTTTTTATTGAAAATCTATAAAGTGAGATTCAAGGTACATCATACAATTGTTAAAGTTAACATCACTTATTTCATTCTCTGAGTGTATCCATTCTGCTAAAAAGCTTCATCCTGGTGCATTGTAGTGCTAAAAGAAAGTAGGGTCCCTGCCATGAATTCCAGAACAGTCTGACTACAGCAGCTCTTGGGAATAACACTTTATTCCTTTGTAGCAAATACATGAGAGAAGCATATAAATTGTATCATCTGTGTTCAGCACAGTAGAACAGCAGAGAATTAGAGTAACAGCTTCAGTTTTTATGCATTGTTCTCTTATGCTTGAAATGGCAGAAACCAACTGTGAGTATTTCACCTTGGGACCAGGTCTGACTGATACCATGTCAGAGGTGTTAGGCAGCAGTCCACCTCTCTGCACGTCTCTGCCTATCAAGTCAAATTGCAGATGCTCTGCTTCATCCAGAAACTTTATGTGATGCCTATCAAAGTTCATGAAAAACTCAGTGATCAAAAAAGTCATAATCTCCTTTGAGAAAAACGCAACAGGACTCCAATCTGAGCAGCAAAGTTTGTTTTGAACTAGCATTCTCAGGGATCTCAACTGTAGTATTTGCATCCTACACCACAGGCATCAAATTTTGCACATAGCTTCTCAGTCCATGAAAATATCTGTTCTATCTCTTAAGTTTAAATATGGCATATGTAACACTGTAGCACCTAGAGAATCCCAGCAATATGGCTATAAACTCCTCAGAAGGAATAGGCAAGGAAGGAAAGGTGGTAGAGTAGCCCTGAATAATAGGGAGTATTTAGAGCGCAGTGACGGTGACTATAGGGCTGAATGTTTATGGGTGAGAATCAGGGCGAAGGCCAACAGAGATGATATCCTGGTGGGATTTTGCTATAGGCCACCCAACCAAGATGTAGAGGCAGATGAAATATTCTCCCAGCTGCTTATAGAATATAGCGGAGAAGGTTTACATTGGATATTAGGAAACACTTGTTTTTTTTTATTGAAAGCATTGGTAGAGATTGCTCAGAGAAGTGGTTGAGTCACCATGCCTGGAGGTTTGTAAAAGACACATAGGTGTGGCACTGAGGGACATGGTTTAGTGGTGGCCTTGGCAGTACTGGGTTAATGGTTGGACTCAATGATCTTAAAGGTCTTCTCCAACCTTAATGATTTTGCGATTCTGAGTCAGGCAGACAATAGAAAGAATACTCTGCCTACAAATTTTGTACTCTTTTATACGCTAGTAGTATATGTAAAAACTCCAGTATAGTCCATTGGCATATGAACCAGAGGACAAATTCCTTTCTCCTGTGTATTGGAACAGCTCACCCAGTTGATTTTGAATAACCCATGCCATTTCATTGTAGCAAAAAATTTGCCCCAGGGTCTTGCTAACACTTTTCATCATAAACACTAAAAGGGTAGTAATCCTCAAGCTCAAATGAATTAACACACTAGGTTTCTATGCCTCAGAAGAAGCAAAAGCTATTCAATGTACTGTGAAAAGAAGGCATTTTTCTGATAAATGAAAAAAACCCAAACAACCAGAGTATTTTCAAAATAAGCATGTATATGGCAGTTACAAAATATAAATTATTCACTTCTAAGCACATACAAGGCTAAATGTCATGGATGGCAGGACATAGCAATGCTCTTCTGAAAGCTTCTCATGAGGAAGGCAAATGCTGCAATCTTTAAACTGTGACTCACGTGAGGAAGACCACTGAAATCACTGGGATCTATCACCTTGCTGTGAGGTGGCCAACACTTGTGCTTCCCAGTGCAAGGCTAGAAGTATCAAGCATCCTGAGGGATAGCTGATATCACCCTTTTTTTTTTTTTTCTTTTTTTCTATCCATAAAATGATTACACCAAAAGACTTTAAACAACAGCAAGGTGTGAATCTCAGAATTACAGAATCAGTGTTGGAAGGGACCTTTGCAGTTTATCTAGTCCAACTCCCCTGACAAGGCAGGGTCGCTTAAAGCAGGTTACACAGGAACATGTCTGGGTGGTTTTGCAATGTCACCAGAGAGGGAGACTCCACAATGTCCATGGGCTTGGCAAAGGGTGCTCTGCCCTATCAAAGGAAATTCTTCCTCATGTTAAGGTGGAACTTCTTGTGATTTAGTTCATGTCCATTGCTCCTTGTCCTTTTGCTGGGTAGCGCTGAAAAGAGTCTGGAACCTGCTATTGAGATATTTATTTATAAGATCTTTTCTCAGTCTTCTCCAGACTAAACAGGCCCAGCTACTGCAATCTCTCCTCATAATAGAGATGCTCTGGACCCCTAACCATCTTTGTAGCCCTCCACTGGACCCTCTCCAATAGTTCCTTGTCTTTCCTGTCCTGAGTAGCTCAGAACTGGACACAATACCCTAGATGTGGCCTCATTAGGGCTGAGTAGAGGGGAAGGATCACCTCCCTCATCCTGCTGGCCATGCTCTTCCTGATGCACCCCAGGATATGATTGGCTTTCCTGACCACAAGGGCACACTGCCAGCTCATAGTCAACTTGTTATCCAAGACTTCCAGGTCTTGCTCCACAGAGCTGCTTCTTACAAGATCAGCCCCCAAGCTGTACTGGTACTTGAGGTTGTTCTTCCCCAGAGGCTGGACCCTGCACTTTCCTTGGTTAAACCTCGTTATATTTCTCTCTGACCAATTGTCCAGCCTAATAAAGTCCCACTGAATGGCAGCACAGCCTTCAGGTAGATTCAGCCACTCCCCTCAGTTTTATATCATCACCATAAGATGGTAAAACACAGTACTTCTGTAGGACTAGATTTGTTGCATATATTTAATTATTTTTCTGAAGAAGAGATAATAACCAATTGATAATTAAATCAGTGAGATCTGAAGAAAGCTGCTATGAAATTTTGAGTGACCTCTGATTCAAATGGGAACTGTGATGGCAGGGAAAATGCCAGGCTGCCAATTAAAGGTCTGGTGATTGAGTAGATTAGCAGGAACTTCTCATGCAGATTGCTAGATCTTAAACTAGCTATTATAACTCGAAGAAAAATGATGAGTTTAATGTGAACAAGTCTTTACCTAAAACACACACTTACTCAAAAAGCAGCAATATCAGCCTCAAAAAATATTAAGAAAGGCCCTACCGGAGTTATGACTTCTTATAACTTCCTGGAAGAGCATGTTCTTACTGGTTACCTACCTTAAAACAAACAAAAAAGAAAAGGAATAACAACAAAAGAGAAACAATAGCTGAAAAATATCAGGGCAACGAAAAACTTGTTCAGAAGACCCAGAGATATACTAAAGAAAGACAAAACAGAAGTCTTTTTCTACATAAACATTTCTCAAGAAAATTAACTTTTTATGCTTTTTATTCAGCTAATATTCTGTAAAGATCTCTCCAAAGTTTCTACTGTAATTGCTGTGGAGGATTAAAAGAAATGGCCCCAGTATTTTCAGCAAGACAAAGAATATGAAGAATCACAATAATACTGTAGAATAGTACAATGAATGTAAATTGCAATACCTTCAACAGAGCATAATTAAACTGTGTTAAACATTGCTGTGAAGTGTATCTACTAGTCATGTGTAGGTTAAAACAGTGAACATGACAACATAGTTTTTCTGCTCAGGTTAACAGCTATAGGTGAAGTTAATATGAGTGTGAATTCAAACTCCCAACCAGAAATAAAACCCAAGCTATTTCATCCTGCAATATTCTGGAAAGGAACAACACTTCTTGAGTGAAATCACTTGATTAGGAGAATCTTAGTACCATATGTTGGTAAGAGAATAAATCTTATTTCTTTAAGTGGGTTCTTGATCAAGGGGAATTTCGGAGCACATAAAAATTTTCATATCTGAATATGAAACTGTCATCAGAAAACTCAGATCTCACTCTGCCTTTGAAGTCCCACAAACAACTCCACCTCAGCAACAAGGTATTCATCTCAAGTTCAGGAGCCCATGTGACAGTGAAACAACACCTAAGTTCCAAAATCTCAGATCTGCTCAGGCTTGTTTTCTAGGGTGCAGATGGAAGAAGTAATATCCTGTACTACACAAGCATAACCTGGAACACTCACTTGAGTGTGAAGGATTTCCAGGCTCTCTCCACCCTGAGGAAGCGTAGACACCCCATTTCCAGCAGAACTATAAACTAGTCTGGAAAACAGGAGTTGGGACTATTCCACCAGTCATATTACAGCCCTGCCAGAGCAAAGTTGCAAATTTCACGTAGCTGCAAGAAAGCCTTGCAAGAGAATAGCACAGCCCAGTGGCTGAGCAACTTAGAAAGGAAGGGAAGAGCCGTCAATTCATGCAAACAGTGAGGTCCCACATGTCTGTCAGGAAGCTATGGTGACCACAAAGCCTGATGAGTCCTTTTAAAAAATCCTGATATGGGAACCTACCTCTGGAGAAGAGCCTGCACTCCACAGCCTGTAGGCACTGGACTCTGCTCAGCCTTGGCTATGGGCTATTTCAAGGCTGTTTCTGCTGTGTTTGCAGGTTTCCACCCAATGCTGGCATGCATTACAGAGGGAGATTGTGTGTCCCAGCCCCATGTCTTTATTGAGCCTTCCTGGGACTGGCTACTGAAGACACCTGTTTCAGCCCTAAATATGACAGCAGAGAAACACAGAGGCTACATCCTGCCCTTTGTTCTTACAAGTAAAGCATTTCTGGCCAACACTGTAAACACGTCACAATTCCCCCACCAACTGCAGTGGGAAGTGTATTGCATCTTCTGTGCACTGATTTAACTCTCCTCTGTATTTGCTGTGGAGAACAAAAGTGTTGTCCTTGAGATAAATTTCCTTACCGTAATAATACAGACACTAACAACAATGAAGGAAAGAAAAAACACTAGGAAAAAAAAAGTGTGTTACTTAGACAAAATAATAAACCATAAATCACTGCAGTGACAGGATTAAATGTGAAACCTTTAATTACACATTTAATCATTTGCCACCTTCTTATTTTCCTTGCAGTAACATTTAAGAAGCATCAGTAGGATTTTAATTTGAGGGTGATTTTATTTTATACGTGAATTGAAAATGCAATACATATAAAAATGATTTTAAGAATAAAAATAAGATTAACTTTAATCTTCAACTATGTCAACATCTTATTGAACACCTTTATTTCTCTCAGTCACAATGGCCCTCATTTAATGACATCACTGTGTCAAAACACATCAAGCCCATATCCACTGCACAGATATTATATAAAATAAAATAGAACTAAGGGGCAAATAAGTGGTGGCTTAGAAAGTACTATACTGTATTAAAATAAGAGAAGGTAATTCCATTGCTGAAGAAGACACTGAGTTATTTGTGAAGTATGGACAAACCTATACCCCCAGGTTGTATCTGCACCACTGCCTTTTCCACAAGAAGGCAAGAAGCAGCTGCTAGAACAGAAAACTGACTCCTCAGCATATGAACACCTTTTCCTATCGATTCCAGAGTCCAGCAACAGAGGTCAGGGCTGGTTGTTGCTGTTGCTGTTGGGTTCAGAGCGGGCAAGGGAATTACCCAATTCCTATAAAAATTCTGTGCATTAAAGCCATCTTCCAGCACACTCAGAGGAGTACTTACTGAAAATAATAAAAAAAACCAAAGCAAAACAAAAAGCAAAAATAGCAAAATGCGCCGCTTTCCAACTGGAGCATAAGGCAAAGTCCAGACAGCTTTTGCATTCAGACAGATCCCTTCAAAGAATGTGGAGTAGGAAAGAGCCAAAATATTGCTTATATGCTAAGAAGAAAACATTTGATACTAAACACATCAAATAGTAGCAATTGCAAAGATACTATTGTCCTGTTAAGTATTTCTTTCCCTATCAGAGAACAGTTGACAGAAAAGTGTTTGTCCTTTGGAGTACTTTTTGTTTTGTTTACTTTATTGAGTTGAATGCTCTGGCCAGTTGTCTTACAATTCCTAGTCAGGGTGGACTTTCACACAGCTAAAACTGTAACTCAGCTGCTCTACATCTTCCTTTATAAAGGAAGTGTCCACTGGGCCTGGGGTGCAGGGAAGATGGGTTTTCTGTGCTCATGCTTTTCACCCCAGCAGAGAGGTCAGAAGCATACAGGGCCTTGCCAATGTTTAGGGTGCAGAAATGAGCAGGACCAAATACAGTGGGGAAGCATCAGCCATCCCAATGGAGGAAGGCAACATTTTTATTATGTCTTTTGTAGAGACACAAACCACCAGACAGAGGAATCTCAGGTAATCTTCAAGGTTTGTTTGGATTTTTTGCCATGTTAGTCATCTGTTTCATTTTGCTTCAACTTTAGAAATATAAGTCATCCTTTTTACATGGTACTCTTGATTCTCTTGAATTGGCTTGTTGCTACTTGACAGAACCCCTGGCTCACTGCTGTAAACTGGAGGAAATGCTCCAGAACCTGCTGCAGTCTCTTCTTCTACCACCTTTTGGAATAGGCAAACCCAGAGACAAAAGGGTATAATTTAATTAGGTTTTGACTATCACTTAAGGATACTATATTCATGTTTCTCAGCTAGGTAATTTTTTTCATTGTGTTTTGTAAGCAAGAAAAAGTTGCCTAGGGAAAGCAGAGATCACAAGACCACATCTGTATGAATTTAAGTACAGTCAGCACTGGAAAAATGAGTTTTCTTTCTTTCTTTTCTCTTTTGGATCTCTTTTTGAATCATGAGGAGTTTAGACTCATTCAGTAATAGTTAGATATTTCTGTTTCACCCACTCAATTTGAAAAAATCCTTAACGGCACAGAGTGCATTGAAAAACCCTACTACATAGAACTGCCTATTTATTAAATCTCTGTTCAAGGCTTAACCTGAAAATATAGGAGGTGTCTGGCTTAGTGCTTTTGAATGCTTGTGGGGCGCCAGAGCCCTGGAAACATGAGACATTGTGATTGTCTTGTTCTCAACAATTACTGGATAAGAAGTTTCTGAGGCAACGCTTAAAGCAGACTCAGTCGTTTTGTACCTGACAACAAATGACTGAGATGACAGGACATTTACTCACCTTGCCAGCAAGATGATTTGTAGGTCTTTGGAGTTTTTCTGTCTTTCCCTTCTCTAGTCCACTCATGCATCAGGTTCCTTAGAGATACAGGACATCCAAGTGAATTTATGTTTCTTGCTCTGTGTGTAAGGTGGTTACCTGTGACAGAGAGGACATAGAGACCAAATGTGGCATATGAAAGCACTGGAACAAACACTTCCAATCATACTGTAATTCAAGTAGTTCCTACTTCCTGCCTTCAATAGTAGCCAATATGGAGGAGTAAAAATCCCAAGAGCTGTTTTATAAATAAGCAGCCTGGGGGCATTGTTGTTTAGTAAGGACCAGAACATTTTATGCTGCCCTATTTAGTTGTAAAGAAATAATATGTGTGAGGAGAGTTTTCAGTGGTTTACTCAATTAATTCCACTAGTTAACAGAGTTAACAGAGTTAACTAGCGGATAATAAGTTGGGTTTTTTTTGGTCAGTGTTAAATGCATTTATTTTTAGTTTCTCTCCCCCTGTTCAGATATTATGGCAATGGCCAAGATCCCATATTAATTTAATCTCACCATTCTACACATAGTCTCTTCCCTGTACCATCTCTAAATTATCTTTTCTACTCGTTTTTCACTCCAGGATGTTTTCTTTAAAGATTATTTGCTGGTTTTTTTGGAATACCTATAGACTTTTCCTCTTTAAGGAAAAACTGGTCAGACCTAATATATTTCAAAATTGTGACCAATCATTTCTGTTTCCTTCTTTTCCTTCCAGTACCACCAAGTGAGCTGAGGGAGACGAGTTCAAAGTCAAGCTTGATAATTGTCTATGGCACTTTTCTGCTCCATTTCCTTCAGAAATACTGTGCATCTGGTAAAGAAGCGGAAGAGGAGAATTTGGAACACACGCACAGATGATACTCTCTACAACCACTGGGCTGCAATAGGTCAAGGGGAGAAAAGCAAACATGCTACGCTTAAGAATGTTATAAAAAACCTGAAAAGGGCAAATTGCCTAACTTCGTAGATCTCCCCTGGATAACGTTTCTGTTTTGCCAACTGAATAGCCAAAATAGAAATAATGCAGGAAAAAAAAATAAATAAAAAGCAAAACCAAGAATGGGTCATTATTTTAATTGTCTAAAAGTCTCAAATACAAAGGACTTTCACTAGGGGTTACTTTGGAGGTAAAATTGGTAACTTGTCTTCAGAGAGTTTTCTATTAAAGGTCATGGGTATCAAAATCTATCGTCTCACTTTAGATCATTTATAAAGCTACTATAAATAAAGTCTCCTATATGGCACATTGTCATTGATTCCCACTTCAGTGTAATCAGCACTGCAGACACAGGAAATTCTTAAAATAAACAGCAGTATTCTCTACTTACTGCATTTAAAAAGGATCAGGAGTTCTGTATTTATACTTTAAGATATTCACTGCAATAAGTAATTGTAATTTCTGATATGCATTGTACTTGCTAGTGAAAAAATTATTTTGTTATGGTTTAGATGAGCAAATCTACTGTATGAAAATATGCTGTAACTATGACAACAGTAATTTGTAGTTTACCACTGTCTTTACCACTAAGCAAATAAAGTAATTTTGCTGAACTGTTTCTTGATAATAAAAATGTCATCATTTGCAAGGAGTATTGTTAGTATTGTTACTGTCTTAGAACTCGGCCAATATCTTCTATGACAATTGTAAATACATCAATATCTTTATTGGATAAAACCAGACCATATAGATGGAAAATACAGTGCCTATTCTACTGAAGCTGTTAGAGAACTCACAGTGACTGTTTTAAAGTTCTGGCTAAAAAAAAAAATAAAATTCAAGATAAAAAAAAAAAAAAGTAGTAAATTTACTCACATGCAAGTGAAAAATAATGCTAAAAAATAAAACCTTGTGGAAATAGATTGTTTTGATATCCTTCACATTACGCTGATATATCGTGCTGAAAAAGATTTGGGGATGTGAAGATGAAAGTAAGAAGAATGACATGAAAAATATAAACCAAGCATTTTCATCAACTTTTTTGACAGCTCAAACTGAAATGTGTCTCCTGAAAGCCAGGACAGCAAAGGGGCCCAGAAGAAGAAGCTGCTCACAGAAAACACCCTCCCCAGCACACCGGGACTTCCCAGCTCGCCACATGAGAGCTCATGCAGGCACAGCAGATGGGCAGCAGAGGATGAAGGGGCTGTGAGGGCTACTTGGGAGCAGTGCAGAACTTCCTTGTCCTGGCCTGTGTGGATGAAACTGGGAAAGTCAGAGCTCAGTTGGATTTGAAATGGGTGAGGAACACTGAGGAACACAAGGAGCAATCAGATGAGCATCTAGGAGAAGAAAAGGAAGACTGAGGAATAGGTTGTTGGGAGAGGCTGGTGAATGGCCATCCTCCAAATTCAGCTGAGCATGGCTGTGAGCTCTGTTATGTAATTTTTTTCTTGCCTGGGCTAGGACACTGTTCATGCACTCCAGAGGTTTGTTCTAACCAACACAATGCTGCGTTTCTCTGACATACTTAATTTGCCTGCAGTTTTCTTCCCTCTGTGTAAAAGAAGGGCAAAAGGAAGGGGGAATTATCTCATTTTTAATAATTTTCTCAAAGAAAGAATACTGAATTAAAAGAAAAAAAAAAAGAAAGCAAACGGGTAAAACTACTAGACCACTACTAATTGCAGTTTGCTTTTTTATTTTATCTTTCATTCTCTATTACCCGTATGATTTTGTAAACCATTCATCTTGTTTTGCTTTTTTCCTTGTACTGAGTTACCGTAGACTGAAAAAAAAAAAAAAATCACTGATGACCTAGTTCTCATAAGATTTTTGAGTGACCAGGTCTAAGTAAGTGTTATGATTGATGAACCTGGTTTGGAAGGCAGCCGTTCATGTGACATTCTAATAAGTGGCAATACACAGATCATGAGTCCGGCCTTTGCAAGAGGACTTATAGGGGCCCTTCATTTCATGTGATGTTTCCCTGGGCAAAAAACTTCCACTGTACCATGGGATGGCGCCAGACTGAAAGCATTTTCATTTCTCCATCTGCATGGCCCATCAGTTTCTCCCTCTTTGCTTCTTCATGTTTACTAAAAAGTGCAAGAGTTTGCCCCCATACACTTTTCAAGCCTGAGTAAGCAGCTTAATTATTCAGACAAAATACCATTGATTTGAAAGTGTCTGAACAAATGAAATTCAGGCTTGACAACCTCATTGAGAAGGACAGCCAAGCTGCTTGGGGACTTTCCATTTGTGTTGCTTACAGTTCTTGTTTCTTTATTTCAGGGTCATTTGATGCAATACAGAGCAACCTCTGGTATTGCAGTCACACAGCTTCTTTTGAAATCAGAGAAGACTTTGCTTAAGATGCAAACCTTCAACTTCCTCTGAATCCAAGAGCAATCTATGTGCACCCAAAGAGAATATATGAATCAGGGAAGTGCACAGTAGTGGTGAAAAAATAAAATGGCAAGTTCAATTTAGCACCCCCTAAAATGAATGGGACCGTGTACATCTATGAATGTGGTACCCTTAAACATGAGGTCATTCTCACATTCTATCACTGACTTCTTCTTGGACCATACATTCAAGTTTTTTAATGTCATTATGTCATACCAAAGACTCATTTTCTAATAAGCCATGCCTTGTTTTCTTCAGTATTTCCAAATGTAAGAATTTAGACAATGGACAATCATCTTTTATCAAAGCAGTCATACTACAAAATAGAGACTCTGTTATACTACATTTGCTAAATGTAGATAGGAAGCAACTTCCCAGGCTATAAATGGACCATATTACGTTATCTGTTATAATAGTTGAACACCAATGAGTTGCAGATCCAACAAATTTCCGAAAATGGCAATGCAAAAGCCCTAAAATTAAGTTCTTGACAGATAATAACTAATGCTGTACACCCCTACTCTTTATGTTATGAACAATATGTTCATAACATAATATATATTTATGCAGAAGAAACCAGTATTTAAAACTCTTACATTTATCATAAAAATAGATTTTATTACACAAAACAGTGCCTTCCGATAAGAGATTTACAATTGATTAAAAAGGATGGCTTGTCCTAAAACACTTACATGATTGCATGCAAAGAAAACAGATGGTCTGTGTAACAGTAATTTGATTTCTTCCAGCAAACATTACTCATGATATAGAAAATGCTTATGCTGATCTACTCCAGAATGATGTGTGCGCTTTGCATCTCTCTTCAAATGAAGCCTGTAATTCTGCTCAAGCAACAGCACGGCAGCTCTGGTTTCCTAACAAATCTAATAAAATCATGTAGTCTAATGCATCATTCCTTACTTAAGAGCCTGACAGCACAAAGATTGATTTTAACTTTTCACTCTCCCAAAAGTGCGTAACATAATGCCATGTTCCTTACTCATTTACTCCCTTTGTAACACTTCACGACAAAAAAGAATACCATTTCTACCTTCATCTCTGACTAAAGGAAGCATCATAAGCCAAAATGCGATGTTTATTCTCTTCTGGCTGCACCTAACATTATTCTCCTTTATATAACTGCAGGCATACCAGAAGGGGGGTACTGATAAGTCTTCACCTGTCCGCCTCAAATTTTGTTGTAATCTCTCAAGTCACAAGAGTGTTGCTCAAGAAACTTCAGCATGTTCTACTCAAGCTTTATGCTTCCCCAACACTGGATGAAATGCTGTCTGCCTTTGTAAGGCAGACAGCCTTTATGAGGTTGCCTAAATCACTGAAGTTCTTGGGACCAAACTGCCAATGGAAACTCTGTCACTTGTTCACACGGGATGACAATCTGGGGAGATAAAGGGTTCATGTTGCCTTTTACAGATCTTTTTGCATGGGTTGAATACAGGCAGATCCTTTTCAAATGCACAAATTTAACCCTTAAGAGTGCATTCTTATATCTGTCCCTTTTTTTTACAGACTTCACACCTGGGTATGTTTCATCATCTGCAAGTAATAACATGCCTACTGGGATGTAACCCTATTTGTCATTATCTTGTCGTGTTTGATTACTGTCTCTTCACCTGACTGGCCTGGACTTACCCAGGCCAAATGAAGTAAGGGCACAATCCTATTAAATTCCTGCTGGGAACACCCTAAACTGCTGCTCTTGTCAGTGGGAATTAAGGGTTCTCAGAACATTGTAATAGGTACTCAGACCCTTGAGAAATTGGACTCTTAATTAGATATTCCCTCATGACATTGTGTGATTATTTAATGTTCTGACAAGATGCCTCAGCAATCTCACAGGCCCTGAATTAACTATCTAGCTGCAGTTCTGTGAAACCTTTGTCATGCTTGGCCATGGAAGCAAATTGCATTTCATGGAGCATATGAAATAATTTATCCAATGAATTGGCTGAATTATATATAACACGAACTATTAGCCAGGCTTGGGATGTCCAGTTTTAAATAGCTGTTCTTTTTTTGCCCCTTTCCTCTTCCAGTGCGTGTGCCCTCCCCTCCACTCTTCCATGCACACTTTTTATTGTCCCACTTGCTGGCACAGGTCAGGAGCAGCAGCAGCAGTAGCAGTAGCAGTAGCAGCAGCAGTCCTTGTGGTGATGTGGGATGATCCATCACACAACGTACATGAGCCAGACCAGTCCTTTATTATAAATTTCGTGTTCTTCTGTCTGGCTTATCTGCATTATAATATTTGTTATTTACATGTAAATTTTCAACTTAAGTCTATCCATCCAGGGGCTGCTGAAGTTTTTTAATCTATACTGAAAAGTGTAACAAAACCTCAACAGAGTAAACATTTCTGCCTTCCAGCTGATGCCATGTTATCAACAGCAATAAAAGCTACAATAAGAATGAAAAACAAAGCATAAATAAATAGAAGAAGGGCTGAATGATATAGTATAGGACATACAAATGCACACAACAATGGTCATCTTTTTATCATTCCCTATGCAAACAGTTTTAGGCACAATCACCCCAGGGAAAAGGACATAGCAGGAAATGTTTTCCATAGGACTTTAGCATTCTGATTACTATACCCTGGCTCAAGTGTGCAAAATTATGGTGCTTAGGAATCAACAGTCATGTCTCATCCACTTTGTAGAAATGGAAGCTAGAGAAGTATTTGGACCACCTACCCTAACTCCTGTGACACCCAAATACCCACTTCAGACCCAAGGACTGTAGTCAGAGCATATCAGCTATAGGTAACTATAGCTGATATTGAAACGTGTGTTGCCAATCAAGAATAAGAGACAATGACCATCAAGAGAGGCATTAAATTACACTCCAAATGTATTTTTAGGAAAAGCTTTATTAAACTTCAAAGTTCTCCACCCCTGCTGGCTTGCAATGTACGTCATGAAACAATACGAAGATATCACAGCACTTGCATGCTTTCTGCCAAAGCTTGTAGTTCCCATGCTTGCAGTTCCTTTCCAAGAGGTGTATTCAACTCCACTATCTGTGGTCACAGTTTCTACTAACCCAAAGAATTTTCAAATATATAGTCTCTCCCAACCCTCCCATGCAGACAAGACTCTTGCTTTACCCGCTTACCTTTTAGAGAGGCTTTTTTCATCCTCCTATTGTTAACCACATTTCCACGGACAATGGTTTTTTTTTTTTATGAAACTACAACACAACCTTAAATTATGTCTCACAAGCATTATCCACTCTGCTTCTGAAATGAGAAATCTAACTTCAGATAAATCATTCTACCAACCAGTTTCAATGACAACAAAACCAGGTCCTTGAGTGTTTTATGCATTCTGGCAAGCATCTGCTTTGCTAGGAGTGGATTAAATAACACTACCTCTATAATTCTAATAGTGTGGGAGATCATATAAAATATTTATATTGTGATCTGCAGGCGAAATGCCTACTCTAAATTATGCACCAGAAGCTCAGCAAGACATTATATTGATAGAAAAATAACTCGGTTTAAATAATTGGACAATTTTAGTTATTCGCTATTCTACAAATATCATGTAATTTTGCTGTTTTCCCCTTGGGAATGGGATCTATTATACTGAGTACTACTTCCCATGGTCAAAAGTTTCCTGTGTACTAGTACCAACATCTCACCCACATCATACTGAATCACAAGGCCAGCATAGAGGTATGTAGTAAAACCACAAAGGTTTTCATTGCAGGTCAGTGTTCTGCCTGAGCTTCTTCATTGCATATCTACAGTCTAGGAGAAATTTTTTAGTATACAGCTATGAAGATATTTGGTTAAGGCTGAATTTTCAGCAGACTTCCAAATTTGCAAAGAAAGAAAGGTTTTTACAGTTATTTGCAAAAGCTGTATTCGCAAAATACCTTCTATGTTGTAAGTTGAACCAATCTACATGTCCAAGAATAATGTTTATAAAAAACAAACTCTCTTCAGAGTTGTTTTTTTTGCTTTATTTGGGTTACTTCAATTCACTGTGTGGGTATGCACATCTGCTTTAGTATCACAAGCTCATTCTCACAGAATTCTCCTGTTTCAGCTAGCTAAAGTTCTGATTTAAAAGGATTTTTTTCTCAAAACACAGCAAACACTATGTTTTTCCCACATTTTATGATTTTACAGTACAGGACAGCTGGCATTAGATTATGCACTGAGCTAAATGCAGTGTATGCTTGCTTGTGATGCTTAGTATGGCCCCAGGACAACGTGGCATGAAGAAGGAGAGCATGAGCCATTCCTGTGCAGAATTTTCCCTGGGTAGATGAATTTTCTCTCAGTGTGGAGACAGTAATGATAGTTCACTGAATCCATACCATCTAACCCTTATGGTGCTTTGCTGAGCATCAGTATCCTGGAGAGGAAGGCAGAGGAAAAGAAAAAGTGGCACACAATAGGCTGTGCATTGTGCCCTCCCCTCCACTGGCAGAAGACATCAAAAGCAATCTTACTGCAGGTCTCATGCAGCCTTTCACATGGTATGGGCAGGCAAGGTCCTTAAAGGTTGATATCTCCATTAACAGGTCAAGTCATCTATAAAGGAGATGTCCAAGTTAATGGTATTTTTAGTGGCCTTGGACAACCTTCTCCACAGACTGTCACATGTGGTCTTGTCTACACTTAGATTCAAAGACTACTCTTGGTTGCTCTTGCCCAGCTCAGTTTCCATTGCACACAATTTCTCTGACAAAACCAGCCCCGCAGTGCTGCTCTTGATATGTGAGGTTCACCTCTTCAAGTGAAGGGACATGCTTTGCCCTTCAGCTTTACTCACATTAGTAAGGGCAGGCATGGATGAGGCCAGCAGGAGGAAGGGAAGATGGCAGGGGATGAAAAACAGGTTTTCCTTGACCCTCTTGCTCTGGTCAATTCTGCTTCAGCTCCAGTCACGGAGCAGAGAGCAAGGACAGAGATGTGGCAGCAAGGCCCACCTTTAGCAATGAGAAACAGGGCATTAAACAGTGCCTGTTTTTACTGATTCCTTCCTGCTACATGGATCTGTTCCTTTATTTTGTAAGCACCTCCTACTGCAGCATCCTCCAGCACACTGTCTCCTATCTCTGCCAACATATTTGTAAGTAAATCTTTGCATTTTCCCTCATTGCTCTGATTCCTTTCCACTTTCTCAACCTGCTCCTCATACTGGCCCTCATGCTCCTGCACTCCCACCAGTCTTATTCTCCTTTATTGTCCCCAGTAGAGTAAAGAAATACAGCTAGAAAAGGGATCAATTAGCATCCATAACCCAGTAAGCACTTATCCCATGTATTAGGTTTTCAAATGACTTTTCAATAGAAGTTTATCAGCTGCCTTATTAGCAGATAGTAAAGCCCTCAGCCAAAGAGTACCTTCTCTAGATTACTGCTTTAATAATACTTAAAATTCTTAAATAAAACAGAATCAGTTCTCAGCCACTGAAAGTATAGAAAAGAGTTTTGAACTGCTGTCTTTTTTTTTTTCATTTACCATCAACTGTAAATCATCAAATAAGTGTTGCTTATGACTCAATAAATACACTCAATAATATACTGCTCAGTAAATAGTTTTTATTAAAGAAAATAACATGACAACAGAATTATCCAAGTACCTAAAATAATTAATTTTAGACTTGTTACATGACTGGAACCCTAAAAGCACCTTCAAAAATCTATTCCTTCACTATCTCTGTGGACACAAACTGAGGAAGAAGAGAAAATTCTCATCCCTGCTTAAGCATCATGCCCTACAGCAGAACAGAAGAGCTTCTCACATTAGTGAGAACCCTTCCCAATATTCCTGCAAAAGTAGCAAGGTGTTTGATTTTCACTTCCATTTTAATCTAGATATGACTTGCTTTACTTGTGTAGACATATTCTTAGTCACCCTTCATATATTTCATGGTGTCTATCTTGGACAGTAAGCAACTCAGGATATGGCTGGGCTCTCCACAAGGCTGCAGCCTATGTAAGAACCTCATTTAGCCTAAAATTTCAGGTAAGGACAATGCATCAGCTAGCCTGAGGGGGTCCGGTTGCACAACAGGACTGCACTCAAACATGAAACTGAGCTGTTTGTTTTACATTCAAACATCCCTTCTGACATTTGCATGCTTTGCAGACCAAGGGGGCAGATAAGACTTCAAGCAAAGACAGATATTCAGCTACTTATAAACATGTCCCAGGATGGCAAGGCAGGTTGAAATTTTGGATCCTCTCATTTGAAGACCTGGTCAACAAACACAAAGGAGGAAATACAGACCAACTATTTGAGTAAGGACAACTGTCAGACACAAAGAGAAAGCCTATTGTGCTTTGAATTACTTTGCCCAAAGATCTTTAGTGATAACATGTTGCCAGCAGGTGGAATTTTACTAATGCAATCCTCCACCCCCTGCCAAAATAAGAATGAGGTTCCTCAATAATGATTTAATATTAAAACGTTTTCAGAGAGAGTCTTTTTCAGGTTCTCACTGAAAGTCTTGCTTGGCTTTACGGCTTGTCACAGCTGACAAAATTCTTAACCAGAGCTCCTTTAAAAACACAGTGAATAGATAATAATATCTGGAAAACTAGGACATTAAAACTTTGATTCACATTGCACATCTCTCTAGTCTTATCATGCATTATGCATAGCTGTACTATATTTTGAAGGAAACTGCTGTGACGTGTTTTCAGTGTGAGATATACACATGACTACAGTCTACAGCATATCGAAAAACCAGGATTCTGATCTGTGGAAGATGTTCACATAATTAGGCAAAACTGCAATATAGGAACATTTTGCCCCAAACCATAAATATTTTGGGTTGATAATGAAACAGTTGGATTCCACATTAGCATGAGCATGTTTTGTGGGAATTATAGTTTAGATGCTTCAGCAGCCCAGTGTCAAGGAAAATTAGCCTAAAACTTTAGTTTGCCATGTGAATCCTGTCATTGGAACTAATCAAACTTCAGCTAGTATGCAAAAAAGATCCATAGCTGCCTAAAGATACACAGATACCTACTTTTATCGTGTTGGTTTTGCTTTTAAAGCATTGGTAATTATTGACAAATTGGTATTGACTCTGATCTCTTTAACTGTTATGTAGATAAATTTTCATCCTCTAATTTACTTGACAGTATTAATATCATATCCCCACTTTAATGATGTGACTGAATTTAAAGATTCATAAATTCATTACTACAGTACATATCAAGGTTAAAAGAGAGAGAATTCCCTTATCAGTATGAAGGACTCGTACAGTTTACAACAACCCTAGATGAAATTACCCTTTTGTCTTTCAATAAGAGGAAATCTCCTGCAATGGCAAATGTTCATAATGGACTGTTTAATCTTGGCAATCATCTGAAAAGCATCTAATTTAATTAAAGCTTTAGGCCAAAGTGATCTCTCTTTTAAAAATTAAATATTTATGTTAACACACATATCACTTAATTGGCATAACATATCAAAGGCTATTAAATGATTGTACAGTGTGTAAGGACTAAAAAAAAAAAAAGGCTAGCACAAGTTTAAAAGCCTTTTCTGTATTAAACACTAAATAAAAAATTACAAGGGTGAGAAAGGCCATCCAAGATACAATAATAACAAGAATTAAGAAAACTGAGATTTTAATGATCATTAGCTCTGTGCTACCACTAAGCTAACTGCTGGCAGTACAGGCTGTATGACAAGTCACCAGAAATGGTGTGTTCACAAAAGCCACATTAACTAATGCTGGAATAGAGGGAAAGAACAGGAGCAGAGATTAGAGAGCTCCTAAACTCAACAGTAGGTCTGTATATTCTTGGTCATTAATCACTGCTGAACACTTCATTCCGGAGCTGTGCCAAAGAAGCTATAAGTGGCACAATAGAATATATGTCAACATAAACTGTATAACGAAACAATATTTACAGCCTACATCATCTCAACAGATCAAAAGAATGTATCACATTTTATTCAATTATCTGGCAGAAAGACACAGAATTTAAATATGAGAAAGCTACACTAATTGGAAACATCATTTTCAGGCTTTTTTAATGCCTTTTTCCTAGGGAATTAGAACATATCTGTGAAGGGGAGGAGGTGAGAATTTGTCTGAATAGTTGCTAAAATTAACTTAAATGTTCAGTTACAGGCCATCTCTTCAGCTAACAAGCACTTACTGATACCATTTTATTTTAGTAAGAAGCTGATTTCTACACTACCCAGTAGCTCAGTGGGGAACACTGAAGAAATTTCATGGGGAAAAATCAGGAATTAACCTATTATATACTAATTTTAAAGGTCTTGCAAGGTCTACTGTAAAGCCACTTTTTTTTTTTTTTTTGTTTCTCTATCAAAGGGTGAGAAAACAAAAATTAACTAGTTAAGCCATTCAATACCAATTTAAGGGACTGGCTGTGATGTAGATATGTGTGATTACCCATATACAGCCATTTGGAAGTGTAAAAGCTGCTCATTGAAGTTGCAAATATTAGCAAATAAAGCCTGTTTAAGCTAAAGTGTTAACACTTTAGGCTGGCATGAACAGATGCTGCTTCCAAATGTAGTCCTGGATCTCTCAGTTATTGCTGCCTTTTTGGGTTTAACCCAGGTTGGATCCTTCCAGAAACACTTGTGGTAACATCACCAGAGAAAACACAGGCAAAGAAATAAAGTAGCGGGGTGGGAGTAGGACAGGATCACTTCCTTCAGTGCCAGTAGAAGCTTAAAGTACTTGATCTCACCTCCACTCTCTTTCCTCGAAGCAGAAAAGAAAGCAAACCCTAAACAAGAGGAACTCTTTGTTCTACGTTCCAGAACTATCTGCCACACCCAACCAAGAATGTATTTCCATTACTCGCTAGTGAAAAAGAAAATATGACCACTTGACAGAAATTATAGCAACAGACACTTTAGAATTAAAGACCTTCTAATAGGAAAGCATACCAAAGGATGAGTGACAAACATCTAACAATTAAAGAGAATTATTTCTGTGAGGAGACACAGAAATTTTAAAAATGGAATGATGCTCTGTGTAAACAAAAAATGAAGACAGAGAGTGTAAATTTGTTGGGTGAAAAATCCCAAAAATAAAACATAAAGGCATGTAAGCATTACTAGTTATTTTAACCATATGCTCCTTGCCGATACAGTCTGTGGACTCTCCCAAGGGTTTATTTATAAAATTATGTCAATATCTAGTATTCGTCTCAAACTTCAATGAGTTTGGAAAAGCTTGCTCCTTATACATAGCCTGATCACTACTACACTTACAAGCTCTTGTACAGGAGCAGCTGTTTATGAGTCTTTCAAAGACATTTCTGTGCACATTCCTTTGGTTATTTGCAATGAACTTTCTCACCATCATTTCCTTCAAAATAGATGTTATTCATCAGTGCTCAACTGAGCAGTTGATGAAGGTTATCTTCAGAAATGTAGCATGAAATGGCTGTACTAGATCACAACATATAATTCAGTACCCTAACTTTGATAATAGCTAACAGATACTCATTGTGAAAAAACATAGAAGAATCTGTCAAGTAAAGAAGTCTTTGTGATCATTGTGATTGGGAGTTTCTGAACCTGGCCTGTTTTAACATTAATCAGTCTTGAGAGATCACTCTAAAATAAATTTTTAAAATTTGTATTGAAATCATACATATGTTCAACACTAAAAATAGTGTAGAAACAAAAGTATTTCTGCATGTTTTAAAAATTCTGCAACTTCTTTTTGAAGTCGTCTATTTCTTGCATTGTCAGAAACACTGAATGCTTGGTTTTGTTTGATGCTACCATTTTATATTTGACCATATCCCATCTCAGTTTTCTTTTTTCAAAGGTGAAAAACTAGGCAATAAAATAATAGATGATATTCAGTGTTTATAAATTAAAATGAATATGTTCTAAGAAGAAAATGCCCTTTTACTAGTCAAATACACCGCTATACAACTAGCTACTGCTGTTGATGAAACAGATCTCAGCATCACCATGGACGTTTTTGTGAAAATATCCAGTCATTTTCACTGTTGGTCAAAAAAGCAAGTATATAATTATTGATAATGTGTAAAGGAACAGAGAACAAAACAGAAAACAATATCAACTAATAATAAACAAATATTAACAATTCTTAATAAACAATAAATTATTATTGTTACTATTGTTATTGTTATTATTTGGTATTACTATGAAAATGTGGAAAACTAGCAGGGGTTCAGAGCTTCACTGATGCACAGAATCCTGCTCCATACTCTGTGAGAAAAAATACAGCAAGACACAACAAGGTATATATTATACACTAAACCATAGAGAGATCTCAACAGGTTGGAAGACTGGGCCAAAAGGAACTGCATAAAGTTTAACAAATATATTTATAAGATTCTGCATATGGGGCAGAATAATACCAATCAGCAGCACAGGCCAAGGACTGACTGAGTTGGGTGTGCATCCTTGTAGCAATGAAACCAACCTGGGGCCTTGACTTCAGCAGCCAAAGTAAAACCAGCAAGTGAAAGATTATGACTGTTTGATTTGGCATTTCTTAGGTCACACTTCAAAAGAGACACTGGAATAATGGAGATGGTTCACTGAAGGGCCACCAGATTGACAGGAGACCTTGATGCCTGCTGAAGGGTGGAATGAATTCGGTTTGCTCAACTAAAATGGAGCGAGGAGTCTAATCATATTCTCTCAATATCTAGAGAGTGGTTACAGAGATGATGATACTCTTTTCACAAGACACAGTGAGAAGAAAAACATATATATGAAAAAGTTCTTCACAGTGAGAACAACTAAACATTGGAACAGGTTGTTCAAATAAGTGGTGGAATCTCCCTTATTGTAAGTAATTCAAGATTTGTCATTTTGGGCCAACAGATAACTTAGTTCAAACCCCTGCTGTCAACTGTAGGTGGGCTCAGATGACCTCCAGAGATCCCTTGCAATCAAGGTTTTTCCCTGATTCTAGAAAGGATGGCAGAAGGCACAATGAAATTTCTGAAGCATCTTCCACAGCAGGCAAGGAGCAGCAGATTAGCACTCTTTATCAATGAAAAGGAAATGACAGAGGACAGAAGGAGGGAAGACAGGTGTACAGCATCATGAAAGACATGGAGAAGGAATGCAGGGAACAGATATCCAGCCTTTTTCACATACAGGAAGAAGAGAATATAAAGTGAAATTTTCAAAGGGAAAGCTGGCTTGAAAGACACCAAAGTACTTTTAGTCACAAAACATAAATGACCTGTGAAACACACTGACTTATATTTTCCGGTATCAAAAGAATAGATAGAATCAAAAGGACATGCTGAAACGAGTCCATCAAGGGGTCTTAATAGAAGAATTGCAGAATCAAACACTGGACAGGAAGTCACCAAGCACAGAGCTTAAAGAACACAGAGAGTATACCACAGCAAGGATCATGGGATGAACTCAGGTCTTTTCTGAAAGGATTTTCCATATTTGGAAAACTATAGTTCAGGGAAAAAGAGAATATTTTAACTAAAAAAATCTCAATGATAAGAAATTCTCATGCCTTTACTGTCATGTCTGAATCAGGAAAATGTTCACCATCTCAGTGGCTTGTCACTTGGTTTGTTTTGGTATGATTTTGTTGTTGAGTTTTTTTTGTTTTGTTTGGTTGGTAGGTGCTTTGCTGGTTTATTTTAAAAGATTTCCACTGAAAGGCTTAATTCTTTTCCTGAGGACAAAATTAAATCCTGCAAAACACACAAAGTTCCTAAGCTTGTGGATAGACTACATGACAACCAACATTTGCCCTATTTTTCTTTTTTTAACTGATGCTGGAAGCACTGAGATGGAAGAAGGATCATGCATATTATTATAGCAACAGTGGGAATTCTCCTGGCTTTACAAATGAGAATCATGGCTTACCACAGGGAAGCCACAGAATGCCTTAAGGCCCCAACTGTAGCAGACTGTCTAAACCTGCTGTGCAGCAGGATTTGTTTCTTAAAATCCACAATTTACATCTTTTTGCTAGAAGGGAGGTTGCACATTTTCTTATTTAAAATAAAATAATAATAATAAAAAAAGCAGTAAAACTGTAGATTTTATCAGTAACCTTTGCTAAGTATTTATTTCTTTCTTCTAACTAAAAGGCTCCAAGGGAAACCTGACTCATTTAAAAGTGAAAGATGACCTCGCATGCATTTTGTTAGTAGCAGTCTCAGAACATGACGATGCAATGCTGTTCCACAGCAACAGAGCTCTGGTTAGTTCTTTTTCCCTGTCTCACAAACTCAGGGTAGCTGAGCTCAGGTTGCCTAGCCTCAACAAGAGGAGTACAGGAGAAGGACAGCCTCGACATACATCTCCATTTGGATCAATGTAAGAATGTCATAATTTCCTGTTCCCAGTGTTTCTATGAACTAATGTAGGGTTCTTTGTTTTTTTACACATTACTAACATTAAATGACTGAACACTAAAATTGTTAATTCAAAAAAAAATCTGTTTCTAATAGGTCCACATTTCACTGTTGCTTTTTTTGCTGCAGTGAATTGTCAAAACCAAATGACAGTACCCTAGAATGATACACATCTTTGAGCTATATTCACAGGCATCCTGGCCTACCATTTTAACAGGTTGTAAGGCTGTGCGTTACATCCATTCTGTCAAAATATGGATAAGAAATTCAAACATGCAGGACTGAGTCACTTGCAGCACATGGCTCAACCACTTGCTCCCCAAAATAAACACCAGAGAACTACATTTCTTTCTACTTTTGAAAGTTCTTCAAAAATCAGAGGTCAATCAATGGGCCTGTTTATGTATAAAGGTCATTGTGAAGTATCATTTCATTCTCTTGTGATCAAATACAGATTCTTGAAAAAAGAATTCTAGTTATATAAAAATTTCTGAACTTTCAATGAAAAACAAACAAAGTTTTCTTTTGCAGATAGTGGAAAGTAATTGTTTAAAACTGCTGAAATTTGCTTTATTCTAAACCACTACATTCATTTTCTATTGTAGTGATTTGCAAACTGTAATTTAAAAATTTGTTTTAATTTGTGATAGTCATTTGTGTTCTTTGGCAGAGACATTCTCTGAGTTGCCTTGGTTTCATCACAGAAAGGATAAACTTCTGTTTTCTGGAATGTTTGGATAGATTAGATGGCTGAGGAACTGGAACAAGAATATACAGCAGATTATCTAGATTTTAAATACAAAGTTAAAAAGAAATCAATCCAAGCCAACCCACTTGAATAACAATGTTAATCTGGTGAGATTTAACAAGGAAGTAGTAAATGCCAAGTTATGAAAGATTGGTGCATGGGGCAATGAATATTATGTGATTTTTAAAAAAATGTAAGAGAGAAAACCTTAGAACCAGTACATTAAATAATTATTAATTGAACACATGCACTGTTTTAAGATGTTTATCATTTATGATTAAAAGTAAATAAAATTATGAGACAACGTTAGAACCCACAGATAAATATAACTCTTTTGGACCAGTGAAGAGAGCAATTCATTTAAATGGTTCCATTTAAATGGATCAGAAATTATTCTTTAAATAATGATTTTTTGAATAAATAAACTGTTTTAGATTATAATTATTCTAATTCAATTTAAAAAGTCTTTGCCCCTATTTTGTTGTTATTTGGAATACATTCAACAAAGTGGAAAAGGTTTGTTGATCTGTTCCATTGAGATGATCAGCTATTATAAGCAGTTAATCAATGAGTATCAGACATGGTTGTCAGCTTCCTAAACACAAATAAAAAATCAAACTTGCGAGAAGAACAGAACTAATATTATTATGCTGTGATCCTAACTGAAGTTGCTTTTTCACTCACTATGAATAAAAAAAAAAAAAACCACAAAAAACTACTGAGTGTTCTACAGCTGCTGCATTTAAAATATCCAAAGGTGCATCTTTTTGTCAAAAAGCTTTTAAAATTGATCTACATTGCAGTAATGGAAGCAATTAATCATAAGTTAATTTTTTAAATGGAAGGCCTAGAGGATAAAATACTGATTTTTTTACTGACATAAACCCCATGTACGTATTAGCGAGTGGCATCCACAAAATTCAAAAGCAGTAAAACATATTTAGATACAAAATTCTGCAGTCTCTCAACATTTTTTCTCAAGCTGGCAATCTGTGCAAAACACAAATACTTATGAGTCAGCAGTTCATTTGCATGTTACCCCAGAAGATGAGAAAATTGTTATTTTTGTTTGGGTTTAGGTTTTTTTTTTAAGAAGACTAAAAAGCGAAAATTATAATCAGGTTTGATTACTCTAAAACAAGAGGTGCATTTAGATCATATACAATAAGCTTTTCAGACCTGAAATCAAAACATATAAAAATGTATACATCATTAATGTGCAAAATTTCTAGGTATTTTACTTTCACAAATCACCTAGGACACTATATTGTGAATTTTGAAAGATTTCTATGTTCAAAACTGCCACATCAAATTGA
Source organism: Empidonax traillii (assembly GCF_003031625.1). Taxonomy (NCBI): domain Eukaryota; kingdom Metazoa; phylum Chordata; class Aves; order Passeriformes; family Tyrannidae; genus Empidonax; species Empidonax traillii. The sequence continues at coordinate 605,711 of NW_020955496.1, forward strand.
TAAAATTCTGATCAGCGTAAGTTAAAAGCCTTAATACATACATTAATATGGTTCCTTTATCCAATGTAACTGAAGGATCTAATCTCTTTTCAGGACAGATCCCACCTGCACGTTCACAGAAGTCTACAACATCTAAAATTCTACTTCATCCTGGCCTGTTTGCAACTCAGTATCCTGACATTTCTTATGGGATTTCATGTTTTCAAACATGATAAGGTCAATCCCCCACTACATCCATAAATCAGAGGAACAGATGAAGTAAGCAGCCTGACTGGGAGCACTCTTGTTTTCCCGAATCCTGAGCTGGT